>NC_063188.1:86135722-86398276 GCF_023159225.1 Perognathus longimembris pacificus | reverse complement strand
GAATATCAGCTGACTGTAAGAGTGCGGCTTTATTTCTGGGTCTTCTATTCTATTCCATTGGCCTTCAGGTCTGTTTTTATACCAATACCAGGCTGTTTTTGTTATGATGGCTCTATAATAGTGCTTGAAGTCTCATATTATGATTCCTCCTGTGCTGCTTCTTTTGCCTAGAATTGCTTTGACTATTCTAGGTCTTTTAATATGCACTCTTTTTACAAATAATGTTTGGGTCAATATTGGGGCCTGATCTCAGGGCCTGGTCACTGCCCTCAAGGCTGACCCCCTACCACTTGAGCCACAGCTCCACTTCCAGCTTTGTGGTGCTTTAACTGGAGTTAAAGAGTCTCAGGGACTTTCCTGTCCAGGGTTAGCTTCAAACTATGACCTTCAGATCTCAGCCTCTTTGAATAGCTAGGATTACAGGCATGAGCCACCAATACTGGGCTGAATCATTCTTGTTTTTAGATGTTTACTCATCAGAAAGCCATTAAGAATATAACATGGTATTTTTCCTATTTTTAAGCTTTCTAGAACCGTGTCATATTATACATATTCTTGTGCAATTTGCCTTCTATTTTTGGTCGATGTTATGTTTGTGACATTTATCTGTCTTGATTGGTGCAGCTAGCGTACATCCCGTTGTCACGCTCTAAGCCAATTATTTATCCACTCATCCTGCTCAAGAGCCCCTCTCCACAGCAGTCCTCCCCGCCCAGCCCCAGCACCCACCTACATCTCATCTTTTCCTTTCTTCTCCCCCCCTCCCCCCACTTCTTAGGTAGTTCTTCCTCTGCCACCTTTTAGTAGACATGCACACAGAGAAACCGGTAACTCCCTCTGGCACTGGCTCTTTCATTGGAAATGGGGTAGAGGGACACTGTATATGTTGGGACTGGCCAAGGAGTGAAGGCAAGATGGCCTTAGGCAGATCAGGGTCAGAAAAGGTGGGTGGAGTCTGCAGACCATGATGCTCCACTAGAGTGAAAGAAGGAAGGGGGGGAAGGGAGGAAGAAAGGAAGAAAGGAAGGAAGGAAGGAAGGAAGGAAGGAAGGAAGGAAGGAAGGAAGGAAGGAAGGAAGGAAGGATAAAGAAAGCCCAGAGGACAGGCACTTAGTTCCAAGAAAGGTCAGCTAGACAAGGGGAGGGTTTTGTTTTGGTTGATTGATTTATGGTCAGTAGTGAGGCTTGAGCTCAGTGTCTGGGCACTGTCCTTGAGCTCTTTTGCTCAAGGCTAGCACTCTACCCCCTTTGAGCCACAGCACCATTTCTGGATTTCTGGTGGTCTATTGGAGATAAGAGTCTCACTGACTTTCCTGCCCAGGCTGACTTTGAACTGTGAGTCTCAGATCTCAGCCTCCTGAGTAGATAGGATTCTAAGCGTGAACCACGGGCGTCTGGCAAGGGGTTCTTCAGCCAAAATCACCTCCCATCCAGCCAGGTGAATGTGGCAGTCACTGGTGGAGACAGCCAGTGGGAATTGTGGCCTCTGGGTGAAGGAGATGTGGCCTAATGACAGAGCGGAGCACAGGATTCTCCCCGGGGCCAGCCTGGCACCTGCGTTTGCTGGCTCAGCAACTCACTAGCAGCTTGCTTCCAGCTGCTGGCTGCAGGGGCTTGGAGGACCTGCCCTACCCACTCAGGTGGAGAGACGTGGCTAATGGTTCATCCTTAGAAAGACTTCTGATCAGCACAGTAAAGGGCCCAGAATGTCTTCACAGTGAGAAGAGCCCTCTCCCTCCACTGACCAGTTTCAAATCCCAACTAAATTTAGAGTTGGATTGGAGGTGGGGGAAGTGGATTTTGTCATAATCGTTTTTGCTTTTGTCAGTTTTGGGGCTTGAACTCAGGGCCTGAGCACTGTCCCTGAGCTTCTTTTGCTCAAGGCTAGCACTCTACCACTTGAGCCACAGTGCTACTTCCAGCCTTTTCTGTTTATGTGGTACTGAGGAATCGAACCCAGGAACTTCATGCATGTTAGGCAAACACTCTGTACTACTAAGCCACCTTCCCAGCCATGATTTTGTCATAATCTTAATACCTTTAGCTGGGTGCTGGTGGCTCACACCTGTCATCTTAGCTACTCAGGAGAAGGCTGAGATGTGAGGGTCAAGGTTCAAAGCCAGCCTGGGCAGACATATCAGTGACTCCTATCTTCATTTAATAGCTTGCAAAAAGCCAGAACTGGAGGTATGACTCAAGGGGTAGAGAGCCAGAGTTGAGCAAAAAAGCCAAGTGAGAGTGCAAGACCCCGAGTTCAAGCCCCAGTACCAGTAGAAAAAAAATCAAAACCCCAAAACAAGGCAAAACAAAAAAAGACTCTGAGCATCTTAACACCCTAGTAAGAGATCTGCTGAATAAAGTTGAAGATATTGGTGCAATTATTCTGTTCCTAAAATATATTCCCCTAAGGATTTATACTTGTTATTGGTTTTGAATTACTTAGGCTAATTCTGTTTTTGTGGTAATGTTAACAATGTGATACAACGTTTCACTTGCTCCTGTTTATATGCAGATGTAGTATTTGCTTTTGCTCATCTATTTTTACTTAATTTGCTTTCGAAAATATTGCCAGTCAGGTGCTGATAGCGCACACCTGTGATCCTAGCTGCTCAGGAGGCTGAGATCACCATCTAAAGCCAGCTCAAGCTTGTTGGAGATTCCATCTCCAGAATAACTACAAAAAGCCAGACTGGAGGCATGGCTTAAGGTAGAGTAGCAGCTGAGCAAGCGAGACAAGTTCCAGACCCTAAGATCAAACCCTGGTAGCGTCTGCTTGTAATACCAGTCACTTGGGAAGCAGAGGTTGGATTGACATTTGAGGCTAACTCAGGGGAAAAAGTTCTGGAGAACCCATCTCAACTGATAGCAGGCTTGGTGAAGCATGCCTGCCATTCCAGCTACAGCAGGAAGCCTAAATAGGAGGAACAAAATATCAGCTAGCTTGGGAAGACATGGGTTGGGAATATGGCCTAGTGGTAGAGTGTTTGTCTCTTATACATGAAGCCCTGGGTTCGATTCCTCAGCACCACACATATAGAAAAAGTAGTGCTGTGGCTCAAGTGGTAGAGTGCTAGCCTTGAGCAAAAAGAAGCCAGGGACAGTGCTCAGGCCCTGAGTTCAAGCCCCAGAACTGGCAGATCAAAGGCTGAAGGTATGGCTCAGTAGTATAGCACAGCCTAGTAAAGGTGAGACCCGAGGAGTTAAAACCCTAGTATTGCCAAAAAACAAACAAAATAACCCGAAGGAAAAAAACGGCACACCAGCTCTGCTGGGGAGGTGGGTACCAGCAGGAGGGAGCCGGGTTAACAAGGAAGATGAATGAGAATAATATAATGGAAGCAGTTCGTTTGCAAGAATAAAAACAAAACAATGAAACATGTTTGAAATTGCTTCAAGAAGGAGGATAAGGGCAAGAGACATTCTACACATGTAACAATGAAAATGTCACAATAAAACTCCTCTTGTAAAACTATGCCAATCAGTGGGGCACTAGAAGCTAACACCTGTAATCCTAGCTACTTAGGAGGCAGAGATCGGAGGATCAAAGCCAGCCCGGACAGTAGGGTCCATGAGATTCTTATCTCCAATTAACCACTAGAAAACCAGAAGAGGAGCAGCTGTGTCTCAAAGCAGTAGAGTGCTAACCTTGAACAAATTCAAGGACAGGGCCTAGGCTCTGAGTTCAAGGTCCAGGACTGGGGGTGGGGGTGGGGAAATTATGCTGGTGGCTCACACCTGTAATCCTAACTACTCTGGAGGCTGAGATCTGAGGATCAAAATTCGAAGGAGAGACTCTTATCTCCAATTAACCAACAGAAAACCGGAAGTGATGCTGTGGCTCAAAGTGGCAGAGCACTAACCTTGAACTGAAGAGCTCAGGGACAGTGCCCAGGGCCAGAGTTCAAGCCCAGTGACTGAAAACAACAACAAAATCAGATCCAAGTCGGGGAGAGGGCCTGGAAGTGTATGGTGTTAGGTTCTAGACTTAGCAAGGCAATTTAAAAAAGACAAACCACAAATGTGATTTGAAAATTTCTAAAAGGCTTTCATGTTTTGTTGTTTTTCTCTTTGAGACAAGGTGTTGTTATTGACTGACCTCTAACTCCCGGGTTCAGGCAATCTTCTTGCCTGGTCCTAGGTGAGTAGCTGAGACTACAGACATATTCTCACCCAGTCCTCTACTAGCTAAAATGAATGCTACCCCCATCAAGACAATCGGGTACATACCTGTGACCCCTTCTACTCACCTGGGGAGCTTCACTGGGCTTAGCCATGGTAGTCTTTTCTATACCCCTTAGCTCTTCCTCACAAGAACACTTTCCCACAACCCTGAGAGTCAATTATTAACAGTGGTCTGCACTTCTGTATTTCTGGAATTTTTCTTTCTTTTTGGTTGGTTGTGGGGTTTGAACTCTGGGCCTGGGTGCTGTCCCTGAGCCTCTTTGTGCTCAAAACTAATGCTCTACCACTTGAGCCACTTTGGCAGTTTATTGGAGTCTCATGGACTTTTCCGCTCTGGCTTTGAACCAGATCCTCAGATCTCAGCCTCCTGAGTAGCTAAGGTTATGGGTGAGAGCCACCAGTATCTGGCTTTTGTTCTTTTTTTTCTTTTTGCCAGTCCTGGGGCTTGAACTCAGGGCCTGAGCACTGTCCCTGGCTTCTTCTTGTTCAAGGCTAGCACTCTGCCACTTGAGACACAGCGCCACTTCTGGCCATTTTCTATATATGTGGTGCTGGGGAATCGAACCCAGGGTTTCATGTATACGAGGCAAGCACTCTTGCCACTAGGCCATATTCCCAGCCCTGGCTTTTGTTCTTAAAGAAGGGGTGTGTGTGTGTGTGTGTGTGTGTGTCACACGAGCGTGCACCTGCGTGCATCCTGGTACTTTAACTCAGGGCCTGTTATCCTTTAGCTTTTTTTACTCAAGGCTGGTGCTCTGTCACTTGAGCCACAGCTCCACTTCTGGCTTTTGGGTGGTTAATTATAAGTAAGACTCTCATAGACTTTCCTGCCCAAGCTGGCTTCAAACTATGATCCTTAGATCCCAGCCTACTGAGTAGTTAGGATTATGGGCATGAGCCACCAGCACCTGGCATTTTTGTTTTATTTAACTGAGAAAAATTAAATAGATCAAAGGAAAAAAAACCCAACTCTTGCTTTCTGCCTTTGTTTTTCTAACATACACTCAATTTCACTAAACCTTCATGAGCATGCTGAATTTCCTCATTCCGAATCATGTCTTGCTTTTCTTTCCTTGGTAGGAATTCACAAGCCTCTCCCTCACACACAGCGTGCTTTGACCCGGCTGCCCCTTCCACCTTGTGTTGAGTGCATGCTGAGCACAAATGGTTGTTGACATAGTTTATGAGGTCTTTGGAAAAAGAGTTGGAGGAACAACTGAGGGACAACTTTGGGACTTTGAGTATGAAGAACGATCTGCTGACATTGTCATTCAGGACTAGAAATCGGGTGCTGCCATAACTGCGATTATATCTCATCACCTACAATACTGATGACCAGCTGCTGAAATGCTGGTCTAGTACTAGCTAGCAGGTTCCCCAAACACCCCCCTCCCCAGCCCTTTCAGTACTGGAGATTAGACTTAGCTGCAAGGGAGTCAAGTAGTTTTCAGCTTAGTCTTTGCAGTGAAGGACAGATGTGAAAAGGATGTGGGATGGAAAAAGAATTGACAGTACTCAAAGAAGATTCTTCTCAAAAGAAGTAAAAGCAGAAGGGAGGTTGAATTATAGGCCTTGCTGACAAGCTAAAGGTAGCAGGAGAAAAAGGAGGCCTAGAGGACGTTAATTGGCAACAAATGCAGTGTCTCAAGATAAAGCTCTTTTAGGGCTGGGAATGTGGCTTAGTGGCAGAATGCTTGCCTAGCATGCAGGAAGCCCTGGGTTCGATTCCTCAGCACTACACAAACAGAAAAAGCCAGAAGCAGTGCTGTGGCTCAAGTGGTAGAGTGCAAGCCTTGAGCAAAAAAGCAAGGGACAGTGCTCAGGCCCTGAGTTCAAGCCCCAGGATTGGGGGGGGGGGAGGAGAAATGCTCTTTTAAAGGACAGAGAACTGAAGAGGTAGAAAAACAGGCATTATGGCACAGCCTATAATCCCAGCTAGTGGGGTGTATTGTTACATTAGAGCCCATATAGACAACCTAGAGATCCTATCTCAAAAAGAGGGAAAAGCAAGGGGGTGTGGCTCACTGGTAGAACATTTGCCTCAAACTTGATGCCCTGGACTGGCCCCCAGAACCTAGGGTAAGATAACAGATGTATGTGTAAGTATTAGCTTCTTAGAATAAGACTTCAAATCCTATTCTGAGCGTAATTCCTCTGGAATCCTCTAGTTTGCTCTGGTTTATAGAGAGTACCTTGTTTGTAAGTTATCCATAGGGAATTCATCATTGAACAGAAACCAGTGTCAACAAGGATGCTTTGGGAATATATAGGACACCATGTACTTCAATTTTCTCTTTCCTCAACAGGTTTATTGCCTTTTAAGAAAATTTTTGTAAAATATAAATACAAAGGCAGAGAATTTACTTACAAAGTTAAAACACAGATTTCAAACATAAACACACAATTCAGAAAATTTTAGTTTTATGTACAGTTTTCAAGCAACCTCAACATATTATGTTAGTTTTCAATATTTTACAGGGTACAGAAAAAAATAGCTCAAAGTCTTCTTTAAATAAGAGCATAAAATGTTTAAACATATAAACAATCCGGTTTGATGCGTGAAAAGTAATTTCACAGCTTTTAAATTAGGATATAAAAGTTTCATACAATTAGTTGTTGTGTGTGGACATGGTTTGAATGTATATTACACACTACTGGATTACATCCAATAGCATTTACCTGGCCCAAGCAGGTACTCTGTAAACAAAACATAAAAGTACACCACCACAAGTGCCCACCAAATTCGCTCCCACAACCAACCACATGGTTCTGACCACACATTACAGTTTAGGGCCTGTCACCAGAGCTTTGTATGAAATTACGTCAAAGTGTGGAGCTCCATTTTTCTCCTTAAGAAAGAAAAGAAACAAATGTTCCAAGTAAAAACAAACATACATATCTCAAAGCACATGTGCATTGAAAAGTAAAAGAACATTGTCATTTCGTAAAAACTGACTTAAAATTTTTAAAAAGAAAACAGCGGGTTTCTAAGTTCTTCTGACAGGAGTAATTTCTCTTATATAAAGAAGAGATATTTTCATATGTAATAGTGTCCTTTCTTTACAGAAATAGTCGTATTATGACACATATGCACAAGGATTAACACTATAACACACTGTACACAGTGGGGCGGGGCGGGGCAGGGCGGGGCTGGGCGGGGCTGGTGCGCTCACCAGTAGTCTTCTGAGGTTGAGCCATTGGGGTGGAGCCACTCCATGGTGGAGCCCAGCAGTGTCTGGAGCTCATTTGTGAATTCCACAAGATCTAACAGCTCCTTGCTTTCAGGGTTGAAGGCTTCCAGGTCTTTGGAGCAAGAGAATAAGAGACTTGTAGAAACCTGACGGTAAAACTCCGCCTCTGCGATGGTGACAATTTCCATACTGGGAAAATTGCAGCGGAATATGCGAGAGGACATTTTCAACTTTTTCAGCACATCTGAAAGCAGTAGCCAGTTTCGTGGCCTACAAAATTGAAAGGGGAGTGGCTTAGGTTCCTGGCACAGGAAAAAGTGCTCCCAATTATGAACTATCATATCCTGACTTGCTGCTAGTGCTTAAGTTCCGATCTGGTTCCCTTCCTGTGTATTCCTACCCACTGCTGTTTTCATCATACTTACTCTCCTCTCCCACTGCTATCCCCTTCAAAGGGGAGGCAGAGTACTTACAGCTGCAAAACTCAGACACATCTGGTTTTACAGGACACTCACTAGGGACAAGACCCATTGCTCTGATTGCTTATGGAAATGAATAAGGAAAAAAAAAGTCCTGATCCTCCAGACTTGACTACAACTCAGGTTCATGGGACAACCCAGTTGCCCCCCTGTAATCAGTGAGGGAAGATTAACTCTGGACCCTGACGTCTTTGACCTCTTCTTGGACCCTCACTAAGAGAGCACAAACATACAATCCCATTTCTCCTTTCCTTTCCTACATTTCAACCCCATCAGTCAATTCTTTGGGGATAGTGACACTGGAGAAGGAAGGTGTTTCATTCCTTTTGTACAACCTGCCACACTTTATGATTTCTGTCACTGGAAAGGCACATACATGGTTCAAGATAGTGACTCTCCTGTGAAATTGTAGCTACTGACTTCAATACCCTCGGGGCTTTAGAGAATGACTTGAGCCTAAGTCTTTGGAGAGGGCAGTTTATACCACGCTGTGCTTCATCTACAACCCTGGTGGATATAATCAAGTGGACAGGCTTTTTTTTTTTTTTAAAGACAAGGTCTACCACGTTTTGTGCTGTTTATGTGGGAGGGGCAAAAATGGGGGAGAACCATGATGGAAGGGGTGATATTGATCAAGAAGCATTGTATTTAGAACTTGACTTGTGGAATTGTAGCCTCTTTGTACACCTACTTAACAGCAAGGGAGAAAGGAAGAAGAGAGGAGAGAGGGAAAGAGGGAAAAAGGAGGGAGAGGGACGGAAGGGGGGAGGACAGGAAGGAAGAAAGAAAGAAAGAGAGAGAGGGAAGGAAAGAGGGAGGGAGGGAGGGAGGGAGGGAGGGAGGGAGGGAGGGAGGGAGGGAGGGAGGGAGGGAGGGAGGGAGGGAGGGAGGGAAGGCAGGCTAAATCTACAGTTAATTTACCTAGTGAAGAGAAAGGAAAGAAGGAAGGAAGGAAGAAGGAGGCAGGCAGGCAAGCAAGCAAGCAACTTCCCATTCTCATATGCTTAAAGGATGTTTCTAACTCTTGCCACCCCAAGAACAGCCATTCTTACCCCTGAGCGACGGACACTTGGATGTTATAACATGGCAAGAGAGGGCTTTCTGAAAACTCAAATTCAAACATGTCACTGTAGGAATCATCATCGTCATCCGGGTCTTCTGGTCCTGGGGGGTTTGCTAAAACATCATATCCACTTTCATCATCTGGTTCTATTGGAGGGCAGACACGAGAGAGGAATTGGTAAGCTAAGGCAAGACTTCAATTCGACTTCCATTCATATATCCAACAATAGAGGGGGACTCTAAAGAAGACCCTTTCCCAATTGAGACTTGTTTCTAGTACCCACCACCCACTTTCCTCACCCAGCAGACAGAATGGTTTGTTCCAGCCTACTCTGCCCACTGGCCCAACCCAACACTGCTGCTTACCACACACAGAGCTGCCATAAAACTCCCAAGCGCCACTGGAGTCATCTTCAGTTTGACCCTGCAGGTCATTTAAATAATCTACAGAGAAAGGGGGGGTGGGGAGAGACCAAGATGAAGTCTACCCAGATGCCATCATCCTTTTTTCCTACAAATTCATCATGACCATCAACATCCTTTCAGCATTCCCATACAAACCCAAAGTGGCACTGTACTTGATGTATCGCTTCTCTGGTATACTAAGCTGCTCCTCTTATTAAGTATAAGTTAAGGTAAATGAGAATGGGTGGAAAGTGAGTTGGTGGCACTTTTTGCCAGTAACTATCCAGGAGAAGGAATTTAACTCCCAAAGCAGTACAGTCATGAAGATTTGGGCTACTGCTTGAAGGCTGTGGTAATATGCCTGGAGCTTCAGAAATAGGATATCCTATGATCAAACACCACAAAACTGCTAGGCAAGTTTGAGGAGGGAGGAGAAGCTCAGGTTGCTTCATGCAGACTTGTGGGATAGGTGAAAATTGCATTGATTGAAAATGCAAATATCCATAAGAAATCTTTTAGAACATTACCATGGAGAGGTCAATGAGCTTCACTAGAATAGGGCTACACCACACAAAAGGGCAAACTCCTGGCAATTGTCTTAAAGCAGGAGTAGGGGAATGACCAGGCTACATAAGGCTATAAAATCACTTTGTGCCTGAAGAGACAAGACATGTTTTCTTCTTGTGGGCTACCAGAGGCCTGGCCACTGGTATACATCACAGGCTGGGTCAAAATTCTGCCACTGAGCAACCGCCCCACCACCCCAGCCCAATCCCCAATCTAAGGGTACATTTTCTTGAGATGGAGCCTTGATAAGTTGTCCCGGTCATTCAGACATTTGGGTAAGACCATTCCTTGGACTCTGTCTTACCTGTTAAAAACTTTTCCATCAGTTCGCTGTGGGTCATTTTCATGATGGTTCTACCTGAGTAAGTAGCCAAAGTAGGATCAGCACCATAGGAAAGAAGCAAGCGGACAATCTCCAAGTGATCATTCTCCACAGCATCGTGCAGAGGCCTGAGAAGAGACATACAATGGCATTAAGCTTGAGCTTGTGGCCTTGGTCTTTTCAGTAGCATGGTGCAGTAAGTAATAGGCACAAATGGGAGCACAGGGGTACCTCATATGCTGAGCTCCTGGGTGTACCATTTCACCCAGAAGACGTCCTTTGTAGACAGAAGGGCAGTGTGGACACCTAACTCTATAGGTCAGGTGAAGGGAGTTTACAGGACTAAGTCCTAAAGCCACATTCACCTTATTCCTAGGCCTAAATAGGAGGAACTTTTGACTATAAACTGCAAGTATTTTCAATGAAGTTGTGTGTGTAGGTAGCAACAGATCCTGAGAAGGGAATTTATAGGCAGTAGAAATTTCATAATTACGGAAGTCAATGGAACAAGCCATGGGGGGGGGGAGGTGCGGGGGAAGCAAGCAACCGCTGATCTGATTTGTTTTTTTATCAGTAGTGGGGCTTGAACTCAAGGCCTGGGTGCTGCCCCTGAGCTTTTTCACTCAAGGCTAGCACTATAAGAGTCTCATGGACAGTTCTGCCCAGGCTGCCTTGGAACCTCAGATCTCAGCTTCCTAAGCATGAGCCACTGGTGCTTGGCACCTCTGATTTCTTGAAGAGAAGGAATCAAGTGTGAAGGATTTGACTGGTATAGGATTTTCCTCAGCCTGATTCTAGAACCCCTGCTCCCATAAATCTATACCCTTCTGTCTAGAAGCCTCTGCAAAGAGCATACTCCATCCCTCTTTTACCATAGCTCCATCCTAAGGTAATACTGCTAGCAAAGCATGAAAGACCCAAAACATTTCCAAGTGGCTAACCTCACAACCATTAGGATTCAGGATTCTCCTAACCTTCTCCTGTTAGGTCACCCTGCTGGCTTCCTCTCACACATCAGGAAAAGGTGGGTGCTGATACGGATGGGGTCTCTGACAGTAAAGTGAGGTCAAGGATAGGATGAGAACCAGCTGGACCCTGAATTCCTGGGACCTTCAGTTCACTGTTTAAAATATAATGGTGGGCTGGGGATATGGCCTAGTGGCAAGAGTGCTTGCCTCATATACATGAGGCCCTGGGTTCAATTCCCCAGCACCACATATACAGAAAATGGCCAGAAGTGGCGCTGTGGCTCAAGTGGCAGAGTGCTAGCCTTGAGCAAGAAGAAGCCAGGGACAGTGCTCAGGCCCTGAGTCCAAGCCCCAGGACTGGCCAAAAAAAAAAAAAAAAAAAAAAAATATATATATATATATATATATATATATATATATATAATGGTGACTTCATGATGACCATCTAGAGTCCTAAAAAGGCAATGGTCCTTCAGAGGAAGGCTGCAAGACTGGCCCAAATTGGGTGGGAACTTTTATGTGGGAATCTGCCAGCAAGGTCGGTGTTGGAACATTCTAGAACTGACTGGATCAGTTCATTCTGTCTTTCTTCCTGGGGTTCCCACATACCCAAGAACTCCTGGCCCCAAAAGGGCCAGGCTGAGAACAAGACACCACTGACCTCGTTCCATCCTGAGCACTGCAGTTGACATCGGCGCCATATTCAAGGAGGTGGCGAACAATGTTGAGCCATCCCCTAGCACAAGCTTCATGTAGGGCACAGTAACCTGCGTTGTCACGGTGATTCACATCGCAAATCTTGTTCTCCAGGCAGTACAAGACCACTTCCTGCAAGAGGGGACAGGAAACCCTCAGATCATACGGTGACATCATGAGCAAGACTTTTTCATATGGTTGGAAACATATACCCGCAGGCCCCAGCAGCAACAAATACCTTAGGGATAGACATGGAACATAAAAGGCTTGGGGACAGAGACAGGGCTCTGCAGGCTGGTGACTATGTTTTGAAAGCTGGCATGCTGCCCTGCCTGACTAGCACTAAGGAACTTAGGCTTCAAGTTCACCCAACCTGCTCTCTGCTCCCAGAGTCCCCCAGAAAGCTGTTGAGAGGGTACAAGTTCAGAGCTGGTATGGAAAGAGTGATTTGGCTATAGCTATTTCAAAGGACTAGAGCATTCTCACTCCATGAGATGGTAAGAGTGGATGATAATACACGTTTACATCAAGGGAGGGCCAACCAATGGCAGGTGACGGATTGAATGAACCAAAGAATCAGCCTCCACTAAGAGGAGGTGAACCCTTGCAAAGTCCAGGAGTTGGAGCCTGGCTGGCAAAGCTTGTGTGATTCCTAGGATTCAAGCGCTCTTTTTATATACCAAATATGACACGGAAGAGGGCTAGGGATGTAGCTCAGGGGTAGAGCCCTTGGCCCGCAAAGGTATCTGGGTTCTATCCCCAGTATGGAAAAATAACAAGGAAAGACGACAGAACTCATGTTGAAGCTGAATCAATAGAATATCCTCATTGTAATGACAGAAATCCGATAGACTACATCTTTTGACCTACACATCTTAAGAACATTAAACAAGCCTGCCCAGCTCCCTTTGTAGAACGTGTTATGTCAACAGTGCGCAGAACCATTGTTATTAATCTTACTTCTTTGGCGTGCTAAAATATTAATAGGAACCGCTCCCAGTAAGCAGAGCAATAATTTATTCAATGTTTTATTACCTTGATTAAGAAAGTTTTCAAACACAGCACAGTATCTGCCACTAGAAAAATAAGTGACAGTGTTTGCCTCTTGAATCATGCCCAGCCGAGAGCTACTGGCTTCCCAGACAACGGGATGGACAGTGTGGGTGTCCCACCAGGGAAAAAGGGGGGTGGGGTCCCAGTGGCCATTCTTCATGACAACTCTTAGGTAATTCATCGGTTAGATTAAAAATTAAGGCCTTTTCTGGCCAACCAAAGGCATGCAGTGTTTCTGAGAAACCTATGCCCTTTCTTAGGAAGGCTCAGTCAAAGGTGAGCATTTTCCTGGGTTTCTAACTAGTATGTTCTAGAATGTTCTACGCACCCCACCACTACTCCATGAGCCTTAAAGCTGCATGCTAGTAAAACCCGGCTGTCCGTGCCCTGTAGTTTTAGATCTCTAAGGCTGCTGCCTTCCAAAACAAGGGAAGGAAGAGCGAAGGCATGCCCACAGCCCTTCTTCTTTCAGGTCCTAACCTGCAAGGAAGCTCACAATCCTCCGCAACCCCAGGCCACCTGCCCTGAGCACCGGTATCCAGGATACCGCATGAAGCCGCTGCTCTTTTCACAGGCCCTCACTAGCCAGACTCGAGTGGATGGTTTCAAGCTAATGAGTTGTGTGCCCCAGTCAGGGCGAAACCCTGTCACGTGACTCTGGGATCAGCTCTAAAGCATCACCAGACCGCTGTGCACAGATCAATTTACTCAGATCCCGACGGCCTGCCTGGTGTCCTCTCAACCCAGGGTTTATTTGTTCTGACAATTATGGCCCTCACCTGGAAACCTTCATTGCTGCTAGGGCTGATGGGAGGGAACCTAGAAATGGTAAGGACATCAAAGTGCCAAGATTCAGTCAACTCTCTCTTTTTCTGGAGGAATGGCACAAGAGGCAGGAGCAACCTCACAACCAGGTGAGATGCTTTGCTATGGTCCATGGTCCATCCTAACTCCACTGCATTGCTAACATTGGACTCATTCATTACCCCCCCCCCCCAACGAGGGAATGTCTCAGTTGATCCCCCAGGAGCCTAGGAGATAGCATGCAAAAACAGTGGGCAGTCTGGCATGTAACACTTTGGGAAATCAAGGCCTAGATGGGTTAAGCCCCTCAATCCACATGAAGGCCCAAGGAGGGCTCTGGCTGGAGGTGTTTTGATCCAGCTGTGGGCAGCCAACCACTAGATGCTCTTCTTTGGGGATCAAGTGGGCTGAACACCCTCTCCTTTGCTGTCACCATCAAAGACACGGGTGCAGATGTGATGCCTACCTCACAGATTTCCTGGTTTATTTCCTATGCCAGAAATGGGAGCGTTTGAAGGGCAGCCCAAGCATTCCCAAACAAAAATCAAACTGTTTTTGTTGGACAATTCTCTGTTAAGCAGCTATAAGCCCAATGCCATTAACTGCAAAATGTAACCATAAAGGCCATAAACCGACATTGTTAATTAATTAAATGCCTCATTAACTTTTTTAAAAACATGATTTATTCAATTCATAGAAAATTTAACCATCACCACTAAATGTGCAAGCATGTGGTTGCACACTGGCAATTTAGCCTCAGAAACAGAAGCGTCCTTAACAGGAGGGGAAGGTGGGGGGCAGGCGGGTTAAGGCACATCAGAAGAGAAGATGTTTTAAGCCTACAGGAGTAACAGGAAACAAAGCTCAGACAGGGATGGCTTTTTTATTGCCCTAGAAATCTTTAGCCAAACAGGAAACAATGGCAAAGACTAACTTCTGGAAAACTCTTTCCAAAGCTGTGCACTCAAACAGCACAGGCAAATAGGGAAGGCAAATTGTCCTTTACTTTAAAAGGTTTGAATTGCCACACTGAATGGCCCCCCATACCAACATTTTAAATTCTGCTTAAAGAAATTCCAGGAAGTTGGATTCACAGTGAAAAGCTTTATCAAGTAGTTAAAACATTCCACAGGGAAACTGCTGACCTGTGGAATTTACATTTGAAAGGGTTGGGGGTGGAGTAAAGAAAGTCATTCCTTTTTTCTCCTCCCCCCCAAGTGGGGGGGGGGTGTCTTAGGCCTTGAACTCCAAGTCTGGGCACTGTCTCTGAGCTGAGGGCTCTCCTACTTGCACCACTTTCAGCTTTTTAGTGGTTAGTTGGAGATCCTTAGACCTCAGCCTTCTCAAATAGCTAAGATTATATAGGCTTGAGCCATAGGCGCTTTGGCTACCAAAGACACTATAACCTAAAAAAAGAGTGGGATCAAGTGTTCCTTCGTTCAGGCTTCAGATCCAACAGCTGGGTTTCTTAAGACGACTCATAAGGTCTGGGAGTGTGGGTGAATGTAGGAGGTCTCCTAACTCTTGCCTTCTCTGGTCATAAAGAAGTGAGATGGGTGGAAATATACCAAGATCAAAGGCCAGACACTGGCCCACTCTCTAGGAGGTCCTTCCCTCTCTCCTCCTCCTCAGGACTCCAGAGTTTGCTTGGAAGCTCCTGGCCAGCATGCGCGCTGGGTAGCCCTGCCAGTTGAGAAGGGAAGTAGCTCCCTTGTTCTCCTAGGTAGTAGCTGCTGCCCTTAGCTAGTGAGGAAACTGACTGCCATTTGGAGTTAATCCACAAATAACCAAGCTAATTACCAAATGCTTCCAGTGAGTTCTCTCTAAAATAATCCAGTAATCACACAAAAAAAGACATGTTGGCTCAAACAAACAAGAGCATGTAGAGCCCAAAAGACACCCGTAGCCTCCGCGGTAAGAACTGACTTCCAATTCCTGCACCTCAACCTTACAGCCATGCGTTGGGCTGGACACTGGGTCAAGGTGAGAAGCCTGTGGCTCAGTAGTGCCACCCGGAAGAGACACAACGGGCAAGCAGCAATTAAGGCATGTGGGAGCCAGGGCTCCTGACAAACACTACCAGCTCTAGCTTTGGCACATGCCAGTCTGGCTCCTCCACCGTGGTGCTCCTCAGCTTCATACCTCAACATGCAGCTTGCAGTTTTCAACTTCTAGAGGGCTGATGCCAGCATAAAAAAATGCTGTTGCCCTGTGGGCTATTACATCACTATTTCAACCAACAAGTGGGGGGTGGGGGAGCTCCAGCAGCAGAGGTAGAAAGAAGCATCTATTAGCTCTAGAGAGTTTGAGGTTTGGAATGGCAGGCAGTCCTGCCTACAAGGGGCGGGAGAGGGAGAGAGAGGGAGAGAGAGAGAGAGAGAGAGAGAGAGAGAGAGAGAGAGAGAGAGAGAGAGAGAGAGAGAGAGAGAGAGAGAGAGAGAGAGAGAGCACTTATAGTTTCCTCATCTGTTAGTGCGGTTATTACTAGTTACTAGTATTGATTAGTCACTGGAAGACTGAAGTGAGTCAGAGTTTAAAGTAGCACACAGTAGGAGCTTTCCTGGTCACAGCACAAGCAACACCAAATAGAGCTAATCGAATATCTCCTCCCTTACTAATCAGAATCCAAACAGGCTTATTAAAATTCCCCTGGTTGCCAAGGCCTGGGTTATGTCAGCCTTTCTATCAGAGATAAGCCGTAGCAGCTTACCTGCCTCAACATGAACTTAACACCAGACCCAGCACCCAGAGTGGGGCTCACACAAACAGCACCCCCCCCCCATGTACAGGGAGTGGGCTCTGTTCTCTCTGGCCTTCGCTCCAAAGCAGCCAGTCCTCACCTCCCCCACCCCCACCCCAGCCTTGGAGAAGCAGCTATAGTCTGCTCAAGCCAGCAGCCGACTCCTGGCACGCTCACCTCATAGCCCAGCCGGGCTGCTCGCTGCAGGAGGGTCTCGCCGGCGTTCTTGTTCACAATTAGCCTCCGTGCCTCGGGTGGCATGGGGCGAGACTGGGTGGCCTCTTGAGGGGAATTGGAGCGTGGCAGCTGTGTGGCCTGGGAGGCTGGTAGCAACTGTTGCAAGCGATCGAAAGGCTTGGGCTCTTGCTTGGCTGGTGACAAATCGTACTCTGAACTGGGCTCCGGCCTCTTTCTGAATCTCCGGACAGTCACCTGTCAGAAGATCAGTATAGTTAAGGCAGGGTCCCTTCCAATACCTTTTGCCCTATTCCCTGAGGGACAAAAGCCTATAGAAAAAGACACCCCCCCCCCAGATATTTTGTTGTAGGGGACAGGGCTGTCAGGGGAGGAGTCCAGAAAAGAAGAGTCATCTCCCACCCACCCCACCCACCCCCCGCCGCCCAACAGGCCATAGAGAAGTGTGGTTCAGGAGGTACCTTGCCATCCGTGTTTTCCACGTAGTATTCCCCAGGAATTGGCAAGCTCCGCCTGGATTCTTGAGGTACCAAGTGCTTGGTTTTGCACAGTCTCTTCCCGGATGGCTTCTCGCCGTTGTCCGTGTATTTCTGCAGCAGGGAGGCAGCCTGGTAATCCTCTTCCTCATCTGTGCACAGCACATCTGTCTTCTGGCTTTCTTTAATTTTCTGCTGTTTGGCAGGCGGCCTCGAGGCTGGCGTGCAGCTTGGCTGAGTCTGCTTTTTGCCGCTCGCATTGGTGGATGAAAGGCTCTTTATGGGCGGAGAGGCGGAGAACACAGGCAAGCCTAAATGGGGGGGGGGGGAATGGCGGAGGGGGGGGGAGGGGAGAAGAAGCAGGCGTTACACAGTTGTAGCCAGTGCAGGAAGAAAAGCCCCATTGTTAGCACTGATCACTGGAGCTTCAGTTTTTAAAGATATACCAATTATGTTTTCAAAGCATTAATATTTTAATTATCCCCCATTCAAATGGCAAATAGGTTAACCCACAAAATGCCAAGTGGCAAGTTTCTTCAAAGGGCCAGGACAAGAGGACAGAAGCCAGCTCTTCCTGCTTCCCCACCCACTGGGCCTGGTGGTGCTCAGGACCTGGTGAGAGCTTGGGAGGCCAGGAAGGAAGCGGGAAGGACTTGGTAGCAGGAGTGCACGGACTCCCTGCCTGTCACATCCTAGTCGAATCAACTTCCAAGGCCCAAATCCCCCATGCCAAGGCCCTTCCTGCCCTCCAACAGCCGGCCTGGCCTCTGCATACCTTGGTCATTGTCACTGGCTTTGAGGGACTCTTCCGACCAGCCTCGGTTGCCTTTGGCCTCTGCCCTTTTCCTGCCAGGTTTCTCTTCGGTGAGGTTATTCCCCTGGGCTGTGACCTCAGGCTGAACTGCCTGGGTCACTTCCTTCCTGCTTTGGCGGCCAGGTTTGCTCTCTGCTGCTGACACCTGCTGCTCCCACCGTTCTCTAAGGTGTAGCAGGTGGCGTTGCTTTTTAGGATGGAGCCCTGTTAATTCAATGCACACCTTCAGGTTGGTCAGCTCACTATAATGTGGGTCTTCTAAGTGGTTAGAGGAACTGTTTGTCATTTCCCTCTCAGGCCAGTCATCTAATGGAGAAATAACTACAAATTAATCAAAAAGCCCCCTGGGGGGGAACAAACTGTCTTAATACATCACTAATGGGGGGAGGGGGAGGGGAGGGGCGTGGCCACATTCGCTGGTCAAGCAGGTGGCCTATTTGTCTTGGGCCACCCCACCCCCTGGGTTTGGAAGGGAGGGGAGATGGGAGCAGAGTGGGAATGGCAGCGCCCCCTTGGCTCCCCTCCCAACTGCCTACAGGGGCAGTGCGCCCGCAAGTCCACACCTCCTGTCCATCCGCCCACCCGCCTGCAGTGGCCGCATGCACAGGCCTCCCGAGCAGACAGCGAAAGCGCATGCCCAAGCCGACTGAGCTCACCTTTGGAGACCCGTCTTCGCTTGGCTTTCAGCAGAGGGTCTTCTGGCAGCTCTTCCACAGCAGTCTCGGTGTGGCTGCTGTCACCTGAGACTTTGCGCTTCCTGTCCAGCCGGAGGGCGGGACTGTGCGGCATGTCCGCAGCCACCTGGTCAGCGGGCAGCTCGCTCCCAGGCGTCCTCTCCACGAAGTACTTCTCCACAGGGAGATCTTTGTCCTCGGGGGCTTCAAAGGAATCGTGTTTGTTTCCAGAACTGTACTCGCCTGAAGGGAGGGAAAGACAAGAACACAAAAGTGAAGGAACGCCCAAGGTGATCAGGGAGTGTGACAGATGCTGGTGTGCACGCCGGGGCTCCTTCAGAGCCCCCAGAAATGGAATCTTCTAAAGGAAGGGCTGGGCTGAAGCCATTCGGCAAGGGCAGCAGGAAGCCAGGCATAGGCCATGCTCCCCCCCCTTTTTGTAGTTGGGGCATGAGGGGACTCAGAAAGGAGCCGAGGCACCCGAACTCTTTAAAGCACTCTAGGCCTCTCTCCGCAGCAATGTCCAACCATGCTGGGCTGACCTAAAAATCTCTATGGAAACATTTGCTGAGGTCATTATTTGGAAATACACGGGAGGATGATACAGGGAGGGGACCAAATATCTCTAAAATGGCATCTACACCAAGGTACCACTTGTGTCCCCTGGGGAGATGATGACGAAAGAGAGGGGGTGGGGTGGTGCTGAAAGACAGAAGAGTGCTAGGGGGAGGGGGGGAAGCCAGGCACAGGCAGAGAGGCAGGGACTCCTAGTTCACGTTCAAGTTCACAGACAACTTCAAAGGCTTTACTCACAGGCTGCACACTGAAATGCCTATCACTGAATCAAGGGACTGTTCCTATTTCCTGTCCAAAACAGGGGGCCCTCCACGGGGGACTCTGGTTGGTCATCTCACTGGGGGGTGGGGGGGGGAAGCCCATTCCTACATGCAAGCACTCACAGTCAAGACCCCACCCCCTTCATGACCCTTGGTGTCTGTGGTAGCCGGGCTAGAGCTTTGCAAAACTGCTGGTTGCAGCCCCCCCAGTGTGGGCTGCTTCTGTTGCCTGCACTTGCAGGGGAAGGGGGGGGGTGGAGAGCGGCACAGCAGCTGCAGGCACCTGTTCTTTCAATCATCCAAACCCAACATCACCTCCTAAGAAACAAATAGCTCACCAGCTTCTGTGCTAATCACATTTTCTCCCAATACACGATAAAATATAAATGACAACACTGCAACAACCCACTGCAAGGTTCCGTGTTCATCTTTGGCCCACTAAAATGCCCCTGCAGTATGGATCGACCCATGCTAGGGGTGCTACCTTAGTAGCACTGAGGTGATCTGCCAAAGGAAGCTTCTAGATGAGCTAAGCATACGTCTCCTTCTAGTGCCACTACGACATTGGACTAGCTTGCTCATGTCCTGTCCTTCTCTCCAGGGGGTTATCTCCCAGCATTTAGAAGTGGTCAGCTGCGAGTGTCACCTTGAGATACACAAGACTGCATCTCCTCTCACTGAGGAATGTCAACCCACCCCTCCCCTTTCTCATGTTGGTGCATCATATGGAGAAAGAAGAGCCTAGCAGCCAGGCCCCTTCTGAGAGCTGTGGGGCCACCTGACCCAAGGACATTGGCCCAAACAGGCTCCCTACCACAGAAGAGTCCCACACAAAGCCCGCAGCCTCCACTCAAATACATTCAGGTTGCAGACACCTCCGCTCCCATGAAAGCTGACTGGCCACTGTACTGAGCCTGATGGAGAGAGGGGGCTGCTTTGTTACTTTGGGAAGTAACAGTGCCACTTTAGAAACTCAGCTCCCTTCAGCTTTAAGACCAGAATGATCCAGCTAGCTGCCCCACTCAGGCAAAGGAAGGGGCCACAGGAGGCTAAGAAAGATGCTTCAAATCTGAATTCAGTTCTGTAGTTTCAACTTTGAAATGTCACAGTCCCCCCACCATCAGCAGCCCCTCTCCATTAGCAAGACCCTCTCAACCCTAAGTGGTTTGGTTTTTTTTTTTTTGGAGGGGGGTTCACTTCATCTCATACTTGAACTCAGGTCACATGTGTTTGTCTAAGGCATTGGGGGAAGGGATTTGTATCACCCCCAAGAAAAGTACTTGGAAGAGGTGAAGCATCAATTTTTGTTCTTCCAGACTCAAGGAGCACCTCTCCAAGACCCCTGGTCTTGCTACCTGTGTCTCTTCTGGGGCTTCAATCTGGGAAAGACTACCTTGTTGGGGTGCGAAGGGCTGACTTCACACCCCATTCACAAGGAAGTTAGCAGGCAAGGCTGGGGAACACTGCACACCATTCCGCATCCAGCTATGCCTGTGCTCAGTCCCTTTCTATCTCATGCTGAGGAACCCCAGAGACCAATGCCCATGGTTTCATTATTAGGGACTCCCACATGCCCCCACACCTCATGTAGCTGCTCCTTCGTCCACCTGGAAGTCTCTCAAGGCAAAGGTTCCATCCATTTCCCTTCAGCTAAGGTCCCCAAGGCCTCGTATGAAGGCAACCATGAGCCATCAAAGCTCCTAAAGAGCAAACACCCATCCTTCTCGCTCTAGCGCCATTCCTGCAGGCTCTGACTTTGACTTCCTTAAACGAGGTCAGTCCAGTCACTAGCTACTACAGGATTCCCTGGAGAGCAAGGGACTCCACACTGCTGTTACCCGCTGTTCCTCATGTTGTTCAGGGCGGAACACTTGCTCCCTGTAGCATGGTCATCTGCCTTGCAGCGCATGCATCCCATAATTTTCCATGGTTATGCCAGTGTAACTCAGAGGCATCACCATGGCAACATTTACATGTCACCATAGCAACAAAGCAACTTTGCCACTGTCACAGCCATGCCCAGTGAGTCCTAAATACCGTGGCAGAGTTTGAGACTTTGGAGGGTCAGTGAGGAATTCAAGTCCCCTCTGCAGGTAGCTCTGTCTCCTGCATGGGTAGGCTGGGATACTTTTGTAGCCTGTTTATAACCAAAACACTGGCACCTGTCTCTGTTCCAAATTAAAAGTAGTTCATAAAGCTTGTGAGAAATTTCCTAAGCCAAGAAGTCCTGCCCAGCCTTTCCTCCCAACTCCTGCTCAAACATTGCCAATGATCAGGTTCTATGGCTACCAAGTGGCTGGCACGGGACACAGATGGTCATTTGTGTTCAGGAGGCAAAAAAGAAAAAAGTAAATAAAAGGCCAGTGTTTCTTTGTCTCTCCACATGGTCAAAATGCATGGTTCCTCCCAACAAACTTTCAAGTTCAGAGCCTCCTTACTCATTCGCTCATCTTCTACAATGAAAATTTAACTCAGGAGCCAGGCATAGTAGCTAACACCTGTAACCTGAGCTACTTGGGTGGCAGAGAGGAGGTGGATCACAGTTAGTGATTCACTAACACAAAGTTCCCAAAGCCCCATCTCGACAAATATGTATCTATAACCCCAGCTACATACAGGGAAGGCATAGGTAGGAGGTTAGAGGTCTGAGGCTGACCTGGGGCAAAAACCAAGACCATACTTGAAAGGACTAGGGCTGTGACTCGGGTAGGACATCTGCCTAGAAAAACCCCATTACTGTAAAAAATAAGCAAACAAAAAAGCTAACTCTGCCTCCATAGAATAAAATGAAATTCATTCACTTCCTTACATAAGCTCCTCTCCCCAACAAGATACCCTATGACATCACAAACCACTGACACTTTATTAGCAGAAAGCTGCCTCCGAAAGGGAAGGGACTGGAGGAGAGGAGACATCATGGATTCTTTGGTGAACTCCGCCCACCCCAGCTGCCACAAGGACACACAGCTTTGACTCTTGCCCATGGTTGCATGTGTGGGAAATGAAGAGACCCATACAAAAACAGAACCCAGTTAACTCGTGCCTGAATCCAAGCATTGCCCCTCTTCTCTCCTGAATGAGGTGGTGGCAGCAACAGGAAAGGGCAAATGCTCCTTTAGAGTAGTCCGCCTGGTTAATGGCAACTCCCAAATCCCCTGAAGGTACTAGAGAGGACCCCTCCATCATCTTCAAAATGAACCACTTGCCTTGCCCACCTCTCCTGCTTTTCTCAGTCATGGCAGAGCACTGGGTGGAGTCCTGGATCTTCAGGTTGGCTGAAGAGGCAGGGCCTTCATGCATCATCCTGCCCTGGGGTTGTATCCCCCCGCCCCTTTCTACTACAGCTTCAACTCAAGGCTTCATGCTCTTACTTGGCTTTTTTGCTTATAGCTAGCACTCTACCACTAGAGCCATGCCTCCTCACCCAGTTCTCATTCTAGGTTCCACAGGAAAAACAGAAAGGAAGTATAGAGAGGGGGGAGGGGCAGGGAGGGAGGGGGAAAGAGAGACAGAGAGAGAGAGACCTTTTTGGGGAACACATCGGGTGAAGCCAGATCCCTGAGTTTGAGGGCAATGACTACAGTGGAAAACCAGAGAAGGGCTGAAAGATAAGAAACACCTTCCCCCAAAACCCAACATGCCCACTCCTTGGATCATCTGACAGCCTTTCTCCAGAGCTGGTGAAAACATTTTAGGGCAAGTCAGAAAAGAGGTGGCTTTGTTGACCACAATATCAGCGGAACAAGGCTTTCTTTTTCGCACTTTACCTAAGAAGCAGTTTGGACCCTCCACTGGCCCTTGTCCATTTCACGCATGAGGTCAAGAGGAAGGAAACTTCAGATACACCGAGACGCCCAGCCCAAGTGGCCATACTTCAATGGAAAACCTACAAGGGCAGTGTCCCTCAACACCACTAACTGGCCTTTCCATGTTCACCAGCACACCCTAACTCTCGGTCATCAGTGAGGTTTCTGAGGGCCAGAGCCATCTTCAAATCTCAGGCAAGCTTGTCTCAAGAGAAATACCTCCTCAGCTGGCTGGTTGACACATTCTATACCCCGGGGAACCCAGGAAGCAGCTCTGGAAGTCAGGCTTCGTGTGTAGGGGGGTGGGGGTGGCTCATGGTTGGGACCAACGAGTGTCCTGAGGCAGGTACTTTTTTCTCTCCACATTTCACCTCCCAAGACTTAAGCCACCTTATCTGGTGGGCAGGGGCCCCTTGTCATAGGTCACTTGCTCAGATTCTGCCAACAACTCTCAGAGATGATAAACAGCGTGGACTTAACAAATACTTTCTCTCATCTTCAAGGTGCCCTCATCCTACCTTATCTCAGCTCAACAAAACTATGATCTTGAGGAAGGGGGCGGGGAAACCCAAAAATAAATCCTTGCCATTGTCACTGTGGGGGTGTGGCAGTGGCTGGGAAGTAGCATTCCACTGCTATAGAACCAAGCGATGATTCCTAATGCCACCATATTGTGTACTAAGGGCCCAGCGTTTCTTTGAAGGAGAGAGGGCATCTGTTACAGGTGTGGAATTCCTAGCTAGCACACGTTCAGAACGCTATTCCAGAGTTTCTCCAAGTAGTGAAGTTCCCAAGGCCATTCTAGATGAGTCACTTCCTCTCACCTCCCTGAGTCCTGGGAGCAACGCCGCTCCTTTCTCACTGACAAGGCCAAGCAAATCCGCTTGAGTCTACTCACATCTCTCACTGTCGTTCTGGTCAGCAATGGCCTCCTCCAGGGCGACCGACTTTGGCTTTTTGTCCTGATTTCCTTTCAACCTTTCCCAGTCGGCTGGGCTGAATTTGCAGACCTCGGAGTCTTTGGTTGCTGGGTGGCCACCTTCTCTCTCTTTCATCTCCAACTCTGAGAAGCGCATCATTGCACGCTAGAAACAGAATGGAGACGGAAAAAAAAGAAAACACAACAACCTTACCATAAAAGCTACTTCATGTGCCTTACACTAAAGGAAATTATTTTCAAAGGAAAGTTTGCCCAAAAACCAACCACAATTTATGAGATATAACTCAGATATTTTAAAGTTTAACAGATAATATTTAAGAGTTATGGATATGTAAGTAGTCACACAATTCCTTATCCATAAAGTCATGTGCATAGAAATACAGATGCAGTGTGTATGTGTAGCCATACACACACTATTGCAAGAGAGACAGACATTCTCTTTGGAAGGTAAATAAAACAAAACAAAAACACAACGCAAAGAAAACAAAAGAAAAACACAACAGAAAAGAAACAAAATGCACAATGAATAAAGACGACCATGGCCCACAAACTTCCCTTTGTATATTTGGAAATGAAATTTAAACTCAAAAGGTTTATGGAAGATTCTAGTAATAAAAATTTGAAGAACTGACCTCACAGTAAGCAGCGGGTAGACATAAAATACTGTCCTCTTGTAATCCTTCCATCTATGTAATTAAAATGGGCACTCAATGGATCATTTAGATAACTTCATCCATTTTTATCAGCATAAACCAATTTTTTTCTTAACATTGCAAAACAATTTGGCTTTATTCATCTTTTAATTAAAAGTAAAATATCTTAAGGAAATTCCTATATAACATCTATCATAATTCACCAGCAAATTAAACACATACTCTATCCCTTTAAGCGAGCTTGTTCTCTTTTTTCCTGTCTTTTTGGTGAAAAAAAAAAATTGCACTATTCCCAGACATGCGGCTGTTAGGCATCTCCACCAAAGTATCAAGTAAGGCATTCTAAGCAGTGTTTTCTAGATACATTGTTTTAACAGGCAGAGAAATCAAAGCAAATTGATAGGTAAACTCATGCAGTCTTTAGACAGCCCTCATAATCATTAAAACTTGCTATCAGCATTCCAGTAGAGTTCTCTTATAATCTACAGAGTAAGTAACTTCTTCAAGTATGTATCCTGACGTCCTCACGTCCCCTTACTGAACACATTTCATACATTCAAATTACCACAAGCGTCATTAACCAAATCTGCCTGGTGCCCTGCCTGTCTTAGCACATTTCCCCCCCAATCCTCTTTACACATTTGCAAACTGACAACTGATCAAAGGGAGTGAAATTTGGGGGTGGAGGGGAGCTCACCTGCAATGCCCTCTGCTCCCGGCTGAGTTGACTGGAATCGGCATACAGTTCGGTAGTGACACACTTGAATCGGTCACCCACGTAACCCGCCGAGTTGGCGATTCTCTTGGCCAGCTTCGATGGCTTCGGTTTCAGCACTTTGCCATCATTGGATTCTGCCTCCTCAGATCCATCTTTGGTATAGGTGGGGGTGACGTCCACACTTGCAGGGGCACCACCGCCCACACAAAACGGTTTGGGATCTTCCTGGGTTTTCCCAAAAGTTACAGCAGGGCTCTCGCTCCCCAGAGTTGGCTCCAAGAATGGAGTTGCGACTGGCACCCCTAGATTCTCCTTGTTGGTTGCTGTCGGTACATTGTCCTTGCCTAAGCTGAAGACTGGCTGGCCTGTAGCCTGCTTGAAAGGGTAAGCCTCATGGAAGTCACCGATGCGCCCCAGCTCCTCTCGAAGAGAGATGAAATCACGGTGTTGCTGCAGGGCCAGGTCGGCTGGAGGTTTGGTGGGCTCGGCACTCTGGCCAACGCTCTCGGCTGTGAAGCCGGGCTTGGATACATTTGCCTCGGTCTTGGCATCGGCTTCTTCTCGAAGAAGATCCACATAGACAAGCTTGTCACTTTTGACAACACTCTTCCCTTGGTTCCAGCTAGGTGTCGGCTTCAGGTTTTTGTCAGCAGGGACTTCGGGGTGCAACTTGGTGCTGTTGGCCTCCAGCATCTCAGAAAACCGATTGCGGAGGCTTGCCTCCTCGTAGCGGGCTCTCTCATGGGATCGAGACCGCCTCTCGGGTTTCTCTTCTTTAGCGATCTCCATGGGCGTGTGTGGGATCAACATGGGGTGCACCATGCCCAAACCCAGGGCATCTTGGTAGGTCACAAATTCTGGCCGGCCCGTGGGCAGCCCATAGGGGAGGCCTGGCTTTGGAGCAAGGTGCCCGGGAAACAAACTGCCATTGGGTAACAAGACTGGGTGAGGGTACACAGGTCCTTTGCCATGTAAAGAGAGGGGGCTTATAGCAATGCCCTCAGGTGCCGGGTAAGGGAGGTAACTTCGGGGGTAGGGAATCGGTGGGGACCTGAATGCTTCATTTGGAGACAGAAATAATGAACTCGGCGGAAGGCCGTTCTCGTTTGCCTTAAAACTGGGTTCTGGGTTGCTGGCTTTGGTGCCCTTGCTGCTGGTACTGCCATTGTGCTTGGCAGGCGTGGTTGGGGGCTGGCCCACGTGCTGAATGACCGATGGTGTGGTGTCCATGGTGCTCCTGCTGGTCTTGGTGCCATCTGCATTGGCGTTGGGGGCTGGAGACGCAGAGGCAGGGCGGCCTGCGCTCGACACTGACCCTGAAACATTCGTGATCACGGCTTCCGTGCCGCCCATGCGAGGACACGAGGAACTCCGCTGCTGCGGTATCGCCCAGTCCAGTGTCTTGTTTTTCAGGGACAAGCTTTTGCCACTGTTCTCTTCATTAGGACTTGGCCCGGGCACCACCCAGGACGAAGGAGCCGTGCTAATGATCTCAGATCTATAGATAGCACAGCCATTTCCTGGAGGAGATAAGGTTTCTTTTGGAATCTCACTTCCGGAGAGCACTAAGCCACTTGCAGCCCTGCTATGAACCAGGACTGTGGGAGCCATCTTTTTCATGTGGTCCGCTTTGGAAGTGTCCCCATCCACCACTTTAGAAGACAAGTCTAGTGGCTTATCTGTAACGTCTTTGGTAACCGTCTGCTTTTCCAACAGAGGAGGGGAGCCCCCATCTTTTCGGTCTTGAACCGTTGTCTTCCGCAGGTGCCCAGACACTGGCTGGGCACTCTCACTCCCTTCTGGAGCCTTGGGATACTTGCTGTTTGAAAGCCTGGCCGTGGGAAACTCACTGCTGACAGTCATGTATGGCTTCGACAAGGTGACCGAGGGAGAGGTGGAGATCCTGGCGTAGGGCTTATGGAACTCAGAGTAGGTATCTGCAGTGGGCTGGGTGGGGAGGTGAACCCGGGGTGAGGGACGAGGTGAGGGGGGCAACAAGAGAGCTGCGTCCCCTGGCAGACCACTGGAGACTGCCTTGGCAGAGGGCACCCTTGGCTGTTTACTGTTCTGGATGTGAGGATAGGCATGGGAATCGACGGGGTTCCCGGGGCTGACCCCCATCTTCCACGGGAGGCTCTTGTCTGCACAGTGGACTAGAGGTGGGATGGCTGGGGAGGCTGAGGGTGTGGAGAGCCGCATGGGAGAAGCCAAGGATGAGGGGATATGGGGACTGACGTAGTGAGGGGGTGGCAGGTAGAGAAAGCGCTCCCCGTTGGTGCAGACTGGAGAATACAGCGGCTGGGCCAAGCTGTAAGACTGCTGAGGTAGCAAGGCCTTGTACATGTTCAGTGAATACTTATTTGGCGAATCAAGGAAAGGGTAGATGGCTGGCGAGGCCCCCTCCATGTAAGGGTTGACCCAGGGCAGCCGCAGATAGCTAGCACCATTGATGTTGAGTGGGCTCTGTTTATCACTGGTAGGCCTGTCCAAGCCCAGGGTTTCTGCGGTGGCTACAGCACTTTTTTGTATTCCAGGTGGGGTTTTGTATATAGCACTGAAGCCATTTGGGGGCTTTCCAGAGACGGCAGAAGCTTCCACGGTCTCAGATGTATTCGGTTTGAACTGAATCTCTGGATTTCTTTCGGAAGAGAACCCAAGGCCACTGAGAGTGCTTGTGGCTGCCTCCCGACCTTTCTCCGAGCCCAGTCCACACAAACTAGAATAGACGATGTTTCCAGGGACCCGGAGCCCTTCCCGGATGAGGCCAGTGCGCTCCATACTCAGTGCTGCCAGGCCATCAATCCGATGGGCGTTACTGGCGTCCACCTTGGCAGAAAAACAATGTAGTGTTACTTTGGGACACGAAACAAGGCATAGAACCCATCCTGAAGAGAAATGACCAGCTAGGTCACATGACTTTCAGCCTTGATGTCCCCACAGAAAAGGTTAAAGACCAAATTCCCAGACTCTACTGCCCCTTTCTCCTGCTTGCTGCCTGTCTCTTGCCTCAGTTCAACTAGGAGCCAGTAAATCAATCATTGATCCTTTTGGTTTCAAGCCCCCTTACATTATTTCAGTCATCTAGGAACTCTGGATAATCCAACTTTTCAGCAAAAATTCTCTGCTGCAGCAGACAACACGCCAAGTACAGACATTCTATAGGCCATTCTCGTGGGGTTAAGAACGATCACACTAACCCTCCAGGGCCTGTTCAGTGGGAGTGAAGGGCCGTTTTTTTCTTGGATGTAGATAGGTAGATATCATTTAACAGGACAAGAAATGGTGAGACAACAGAACAGGAATGGAGGACTTTGGCTAACCAAATCAACAAAGAGACTAAAGGTCAAACTGTGTTTTGTTTTGTTTTTGGTCTCCCTCCCCCCCACCCCATATCGGTGGTGGGGCTTGAACTCAGGGCCTGAGCACTGTCTGAGCTTTTTCACTCAAGACTAGCACTCCATACCACGTTAAGCCACACATCTTCCAGTTTCCTGGTGATTAATTGCAGATAAAGAGGACTTTCCTGCCTGGGCTGGCTTTGAACCTCGATCCTCAGATCTCAGCCTCCTGAGTAGCTAAGGTTACAGGCATGAGCCACCAGTGCCCAGCATTGGTTTTGTCTTTTGACTTCTCCTCCATGGTACCCAAAGGGATAGTCCTATTTCAGATGTTACTGAAAGATAGGCCTAAATGGGCTACTCAGAGGCAAGAAATATATCCAGTTAAGAGCATTAATGTGGCACGTAGTTTACGGAAGACAAGGCAGCACAAATCCTGCCAGTATCTAAGGGATGGGGACCCATGTCAAAAGCACACACTGCCAAGAAGAGCTTGGGTGAAGACCTTGTCCTGTAGAGAGGCTTTCTCTACTCAGCCTTGAAACATCCTGCCAATGGTATGCAAATTAGTGCATGATTGACTACAGATCGCTGATATTCAGATATCACATCCACAGACATCATTAATCTCTTACCACGTTGTGATTCAAGGGATTCTCTTCCCTCAGTTCCAGTCTGGGTTTTGAAGTGTCACCATCATTTACAGGAATTTTCCTATTTAAAACAAAACAAAACATCAACTTCATGAAAACATTTCTCACTGAATTCACCCCAATGGGGTGAATTTCTAACCCCATGAATAAAAACATCCTTAACCCTCCTTGCCATGACCCCAATGGCATTTCAACTTGCCCTGGAAAAACAGAGGCAGGCCTTTCAAGAATTATAAGCATGTCCCTAAGTGGGCAAATCAGAAATTAGCATGATCACTTCTCCTGCAGGGACTTTTTTTCTAGAAGGTCCTAGTCAATCCTTATAAAGCTATTCTGCAAGGGAGGCATTGAGTAAAATGGCTCAGACTGCAGAGGCTGGAAGTCCCAAGTCTATCACTTTGGTGTTAACCATTTAGGACCAGGTTTTCAAAACTTTCCCCCAAAATGAAGTTAGGGACTAAGTCCTAGGAAAATGGTTTCCACGGTGATAATGAAGTCATATTTAACTGCCTTTATCAAAATGATGGGGGAGAAGGGGAGATACACACTAGTATCATACAAATGTCAGCTGCTCTGGGCTGCACATCTGTGCCAGGCTGCTGAGGCTGCCCTGGGACTTACTATCAGAGAGCATCGGTAAAGAAAGCACCCGGTGCCAACTTCCAAATCCCCAGAATAATGTTGCTGACAAGCAGCAGAGAAAAAAGTTTCATCATTACCCCAAAGAGTAGCTTCAATCATCTACTGTTTAGCTGTTCCTACCCCTCTCCAAGATCACTGATGAGAAAACGTATCACAGCCGATGGGCAACTAAAACAAAGGGGCCACAGGAGGTTGGGGGAGGGGGGGAGATAGAGGGCCTTATGAGACCAGCAGCAGAGGGCAACCCAAAAAAGCCTAGGCTCCACAGAAGGAGATGGTGGCCATCTCCTCGTTTATTACTAAGCAAACTATTTGTTTTAAAAGCACATCGAATGCAGATCCACCTGGGCCCACACTCCTGACATTTAGAGTTAAAGCAGCATATAGACTGGGATTAATTCTCCTTCATAAATATGAAATAATAAATTAAGGACGAAAGTGCACTGAAAGGCCGCTTTAGGGGCTAATCTTTTAAAGGGCGGCAATGCTTCGCTGAGCCAGGTTGCCTGTTAAAACTGTAAATCAAGGGCCGCCAGCTAGGCTATTGGGGAGATCTCTCCCCCAGCCCTTTCAGGTCCCCTCTGGCTGTGAGAAGGGGGGGAAGAGGACCGCCCTGGGCAGGAGCTCTGCTTGGAGGCTCATGGGAGAGAGGAGCGCTCCCTCCCCGGGCTTGGCCCAGGCTGGCATATTCACCTGTCTTCGCTCGTCCCACACATGCGGACCCTTTCGCTGTTCATCCAGCTGTGAACGTTCCCATACAGGGGGGTTGCTGAAAGCATGTCGTCTTCTTGGATGGCAGCTTTGCTTCAAGCGTCTAGTCTGTTTAAAAAAAGAAAGGAAAAAAAACAAAATCCCCGGAGGTTAAGTAAAGGAGAGCCAAACGGGGGACTGAGAAGGCCTCTTTTGAGGCAATTCATACAGGATGCAGACTGTGCTTGATGGTCTACAGATGTCAACGAGCCAAGGACCCACCTGACCCAGGGTGTCAGGAGGGGAGCCATTTAAAACAAGTGTGCAACCCCAGCCCAGGCAGAGCCCACATTGCAAGCACAACCCCACCCTTTCCAGTCTTTGGAAAGTGGTCAGAAAACAATCAATCATTCATTCTCGCTACCGAATGAAGCTTTCATTCAAAGAGAGGAGGCAATGGCAATAGGTACAGGGACCAATAGGGACCAAGGCCATACTGGTGGGCACAAACTGGCCCCTTGGGTGGTGGGTCTAAGACTCAAACTACAGTACGTTTCTAGGACTGAATTTCTATGGCTGTTGTGTGTGTAACTCACAAATGGAGGGTGAAAAAGAGTCGGTGGGTTGGTGAGCGGCCCCACCCCAAGTCCTAGATTAGATTAAGCACCTAACCCGGGTGGTTTTGCCTGGGTGGTTTTGCCTGGGAGCTGCAAAGGGAGGCAGCTGAGTAATTCAATGACGCTTGCTCGCTGGGGACAAGAAATCATTAGTGAGCGCAGAAGTCTTTGCAGCCCAGGCTGATGGGCTCTGAGCTGCTGGCACACAGAGAACATGGGCAAAAGCCACCCATTTTCCACCTCCAGGATGAGAGGGCAATGGGGGGGGGGGTGCGGCGATGGCTGGTGAGGCAGAGGAGCCCAGACCACCTCCCCCCCCCCATTACCTTCTCTGCCCCCCGCCCCCACCCACATCACATTCTAGTTTGCTGCATGAGTGAAGGGTCAGGACAAGCTGCATTTTATTAACAGGATTATCACGGCGCGTGATTTATCCTCGTGCAGGATTTTAATTGCTCTTTGGAGGTTGAGCCGTTTCTTTTGACTGCGCTTCAGCCCATATCCTGCTGTTAAATGCTGGGTTAATAAGTAGGGGAGCCTTTAATGCCTGGGACCGATGGCCCTCGGCAATTCCCTGCTCACAAACACACATCTTAGTTTTCCTTGTCCAGGACAGGCCACGGCATTTTTCCACAAGACCTAAACCTGAGTGTGAAATAACTGGTGTGCAGATATCAGGGGAACTTTTCTTTCTCCTCCCGCACACACCCACCCACACAGTTTCCTAAAGCCCAAATGTTCCCTTAAGTCGACACATTTCCTTTGTTAGCAGGAGAAAATATGCAAATGCTTGCTTTTACACTTTAGCACACAAGCAGGAGCAGACTGCCAGGTCGATTGGTTGGGGGGGGGGGGGGGGACCTGGTCCAGGGAGTCTACAGTGACTGGAGGTGGGGGTGAGGGTGAGGATGGGGGTAGGGCCAGGGAGATTGAATCCAAAAGCTAGGCTGTCTTCGTGCATTTCTTTGTCCTAACTAGGTCTTTTGTCCATCAGCAACCCCCACCAGCCCCATCCACAGAATGTCTGTTAATCAGAATCCACAGGCACCAACACATCACCCATAGTCAGAGCTCAACAATGAAGCTGGAAAGGAAGGAAGGGCCTGGAAGAAGCAGAAATCTGCAGAGGCGATGGGCAGGCTGAACTTCTGAGAAGCGATTTCCCTAGGCTGGGCATCTTTTCTTGTTTAAGCGCTATTTCTACAGCACCTCAAAACAAAAACAAAAACCTGACTGGGGTGTTAGGGAAGGTTGGGGGATGGGTTCATTGGCTTCTTTTTCTTCCCTCCCCCATTTCCAAATATACTAAACAAGTGGGAAAGGCCACCCCATCATTGGCTGGGCAGATCCCAAGACAAATTCCATGGAGTGTCCCCTTCCCGGACTCTTGCTGCTCATTCCCACAACAAAAGGAAGACACTCTGGGTGGCCTAACAGAGAAAGTGGAATAACCATTCCTTAGTGCGTGCGTCCGTGTGCGTGCGTGCGTGCGTGCGTGTGTGTGTGTGTGTGTGTGTGTGTGTGTGTGTATCCTGGACCTCAGGCTGAGGCAGTGGGACTTGCTGTACTACGCCATGTCCTCATGGTACACACGAATGAAATAAACGCAGAAATTCCCAAGGGAGCAAACCCGGGTGGGGGCAGGGCGCAAGAAAGTCTACCTTCCCCATGTCCCAGTTCTTAAAAAGCTGCTTCCCTTGAAACTCCCTTGAAACTAGTGGCTTCCTCCAGATACCGCCTCCTCCTCCCCCGCCCAGTTGTCACTTTGGGAACAAGGATCCCTGAGCACCTGAAGAACACAACTGAATGCTTGACCCTTCTTCCTGCAAAAGGCTAGTGGCTGCTTCTCTGGAAAAGAAGTAGTCTGGCAGTGTCTGGGACCACTGGGCACTGTGCTCCTCACCACATCCCCCTTTCCAGAGCTTGCCCTTCAGAGTTTTCAATATTAATGCCATGCTGATAAATGGCAGCAGGCATCTGAATGAAGTGTTCTCACACACACAGGACCAAGCAGAGGGTTGAGGCCAGGAGCCTGTTTCAGTGTCATCTGGCTCTGTGTGTGTGTGTGTGTGTGTGTGTGTGTGTGTGTGTGTGTGGTTTGGGGGGAAGGGCCTGAACATAAAAAAGATTGAGGGGAGTGGACATTGCTGGATCCTGCTAAGAAGTGTGTGTATACACATACACACACACACACAATATCTTTAGCTGCCCCATGAACTTTTTGTGAACTGTTTAAAAGTGGAGGTCTGTTGAACAAACAGCGGCGCCACTGCCAGCCATAATTTCATTGCAACCAGCTAAGGACTTTTAACTCTTCAGGTGCCTGGCCAAAGATGAGCCTGAGTAGAAAGAGCCAGTGAGCCATGTGACCCTGCCTGACAGGAGGCCATTCTCCAGGGTGACAAACAAGAGTGACTCAAGCCCCCCCAGCAGGAACATTCTCATCAGAGGCAGTTCTGCTTACACCAGCCATTGTTGAAGAACAGGAATTACCATCACCTATACTCAGGCTTCCACTGGGATTTGCAACAAGGGAACAGGATAAGAAACAGGAGAAGTCAAGGTTTAGAGGTGTTCGCCCAACCATTTCTAGAAGCTGCCATTGAAATTGCTGGGTTTTATTTCTTTTTTAACGTCTAAAACAAAGTGATTCCAAACACTTTGCTGACCCTTGGCCATGGGATAGATGCAATCCCAATGATAATCAGAGCACCTACAGTCACTCGGGTGCTATATATGTGAGAGGCTCATGTGCCCTCACTTTTCACTGCCCCCCCTCCCCTGCCCCCCCCCCACAGGCTCTGCTTCTAGAAATGCCAAGATGTGTGAAGTCACTCATGAAATACACCTTACAAGCACCAACCTGTTCCCAGGGCGAGCGGCTAAGGCTTTTACTTTGGCTCTAGGTTTTAACCCTTTTTTGCAAGCAGTGGAGCGAAAGAGGGGGATAAGGGTGGGGGATGGGAAGGCCCCAAGTGAGGATGGCACAGAGAAGAGGCCAGGCAAGGAAGGGTGCCTGGTTGCTAGAGACCAGCCTTGGAATGGCGATGGCTGCCTCCTGGAGCCCCACTTCCGGAGGAGTCTTGGTCTCCAGTGTAGGCACACATGATGTGTGTGGGGTTCAGCTCTGAGCGCAGCGCTTAGGTGAAAGCGTAAGAGTGTTTGGCTTACTGTTTAGACTTTAAGCAATCATTTGCTCTAGAGCCAAGGGTTATAGCTGAGAGCAGCTGGGGTACTGGGGAGAATGGCCTGCTTGATTGACTTCCAAAAGGGGGTCAGAGGGACCAAGATTAGGGACTGTCCACCTGACCATGACATTTCCAGGGCAAAGCACTACTGCCTCTACACTAAGGGTCCAAGCAGCACCTGCCATTGCGCTGATTCCTGCCCTAAGAATACCGCCGTGGACTGAGGAAACAGACAGAAAAACATGTTCTCTCTTTAAGGCTAAGATGTGCAGACACCAGAACATGGCAGCCCCAGGCCTCTGTTGGCCCTTTCCTTCGTATCAGATCACTTTAGACATTGCTGAAGAAAAGCTGGAAAGAAGTTTGCCACGGACACCTCCCCCGCCCTCCATCGCCAAGCCCAGAAGTCAAACCATACCTGCCCCCTTTCCCATCTCTTCTACGTTCTCTCATCTCACTAGGCTGCCGTGGCCTCCATCCATCAGGCAGTTAAGCAACCAGTGGCCAGCAAGACTGCACAGGTTTGTAGGGTTCATTTGGCTCAAAGGGCCCAACAGGCAACAAGGGACGGACCCCAGCCATGTGAGAACAGGGTCACCACAGCCATCCAGCTCTTACCTTCACCTACAACGTGGCTCTGGGCAGGTGGCCGAACCCCTCCAACCTTGGTCCCCTCTGTAAATATTTGGTGCTGTGTTTTCTAGAGGCTTCAACTGTACTATGGACTTAAGTTTTGCTGGGCAATAGCTGATACTCGCCACACTTAGCCCCACTGCCCAGCATCTGATTCTAAGTGCCCCCATCATGAGCCTAACCTAGCTGCAGCGCCTCCCCCTTGGGGGGGGGAGGAGGTAGGATGCAGGAGGTCAGCCAAAGAAGGCTGGCCTTTAGCAACGCGTGTGGATTGTACGCAAGCTCAAAGCTCCTGCCAGCCCTTCCTTAGCCTGCGCCAAACCCAGACTGAGTCACGGCAGCACCACCACGCTCGTGGTGTCAAGGAAGGGAGGGGTGAAGAAGTTCCTATTTTAGATGTTGGGGGTGGGAAATGAGAAGAAAAAGCCTTTCCAGATGTGCCACGTGGGGCAAGTCCTCCTGGGCTGCTTACCTAGGTATTAATTGTATATAGCTGGGGAGAGTGGGACACCCCCATCCCCAGGTGCTTGCAGATCCTAAACTATGGGAGTGCTGAAGAGGATTCTGACCCTATCCCTCCCCCACTCCATAGAGAGATCCAGCATGATGATGTACACCAGGTACCCAATCTTGTCACACTCCAAGCCTCTGAGTATCTTCCTCACATTTCCAAGTGTTGCATTAGTAACAGACTGAGACTGGGAGCGGGGGGGGGGGGGGGAGTGAGGGCAGGAAACTTATGCAGTCGTGACCTTTCCAACACGGGAGAACCTTTTTCGCTGCTGCCTCCCAGAGCACCTGGGCCAGAGCAGAGAGCCACTAGGAAGTGGGGAAGTGAACTTGGCCCTCGGTGGCAACGGCGTGAGAGGGGGAGGGGCACCCCCTCTCCGCAGCTCGGAGCTCTGTCGGCAACAAAGGGATTTTCTCTCCCACAGTACACACCCGAGCTGCTCACGGCTGGCCCGCCCCCTTCTGCCCCTCCTCCACCCAGGTCGCAGCGCACGACTGCCACAGCACACACCCACACCTTCCCCAGGCAACCCTGTGGGGCCTTCCAGGAATTCTAGATCTCCTCTAGGTACCAAGGACCTTCCAAGCCTTCCAGAACCCCTAGTTCTACCCACCTCCTCCCCAGTGTGTGCCTTCTACCCCACCCCACCTTCCATGCCTGCCACTGAATCTCTGACAAAAAGGAAAAGTTTGGATGGGTGGTGGGAGAACCCAGGCCTCATGGGAAATGCTGCCAAGCCCAAGGGGGTGTCAGCACTACAAACCCCTCCAACTCTTCCTTCTAGGCTCCCTTCCCATCAAACTAGACCGTGGCTCCTCTGGATACCACCCGCAGACAGATGTGCACTATAAAGGGGTGTGGGACCCCGGGTTGGGAAAGGGGAGACACTAGCCGAAATGGACCTGGAGAGTATGCTGCTACACACTGGGTTAGTCTGCCATGCACCCCTCCTCCCCACGACAGAGCCCAGCCACTGGGGATCAGGTCTGCTGTCTCTTCCAGCTCAGAGACAGGGGCGGCTTCCCCTTCTCCCTTCTTTCTCCCAGGAGAGCCAGTCACAGCCACACATTGGCTTTTTTGGGGTTCCTTTCACATTCCTTCAGGCTGTGCCCTGCCAGGAGTAGTCCCCCAACAGCAGGTCACCCTGAATGAGAAACTTAAAAGGAAAAGCTAGCCATCTTCATTCCACCCTCAAAAACTTACATGTCTCCTCTCCATTGGCTACAGAGCCAAGCCGCCACTCTCCAGTCTATACAACCTGGGGACAAATCCTAAACAAATGTTCCACATCAAAGCTCCAAAGGCCATGTCAATGCAATTCTGTGCCCATCCGTGATTTGTAGGAGTAAAGCACATTGAATGACACCCCCCCCCCTTCAACAGAAAGGAACACGACATACCTAAGGCTAATGACGACTATCATTAGTACACACAGGAAGCACAAAGGAACTTTTAACGCAAAAGATGTGTTAAAACACAGGGGTCCTGCGATCTATATGCATGTTCCTTGCTGCTTGTGCCAAGCCTGGAAGTCCTGGGAAGATTGAGGATGGGGGTCAGGAGGAGGAACACCCACTTTCTTCACAAAGAACAATAGGAATCCCATGTCTGCTACTCAGTATTGGAACTCAAAGTACCCCAAAACAAAGCCGTGGTACAACTGAGCTATAGAGGGGAGGGGGGGACACTGAATTTTTGTAGCTGTTCAGAGCTTAATTACTCCTCCTTGATCCGTGGGACTAGACACGACACCGCCAAGGTTAAAATGCCCTGAACAGTGCCGAGCAGATGTGAGCGAGCTGGCAGACGCGCAAATGAGGCCTGCCTCGGAGCACGATAACAAGTGACTAATACATTGCATATCGTTGAAAGAAAATTATTTTTCTCTAATTTGCATTTGCTTGGGGGGAAAAAAAGCCAACGCAAGTCCCTCTTCACAAGCATGAGTCTAATCCTGGAAATACAGCCCGGCTGCTTTAAGAGAGCTGGAAGGAAGGAAAGACTGCCAGTGTTTTGGCGTTGCAGGCTTGTTTATCTTTCCGCCTTTCCTCCAAGGCGAAACTCGTTTTGCAAGCAACATTCCTACAGAAAAATGGCACACGTCATAAAAAGAGACCAATTTATAGAACTGGCACTGAAGTTCATGTATCACTCCAGAAACATCTCCCAGCTCCCCGAAGGGAACCCAACTAACATGCAGAAGTCCACGTTAAAAACTCTGAGTCTGGACCTGGAAGGGACAGGGGGCCGTGAGCTATCTACAAATATTGGTATAGGCTGTACATCCAGAGGCCAAAGTCACACTGAAGGGCAGGATGTAGAATTATGTCAGCCCTTAACGATCCTCCAAACCCCAGGGGTGGCCGTGCCTTGGAAGGCTTCAACCTTGGGATTCCTGAGAGAGAGGGGTGAAGTTTTAAGGCCAGCCTAGCCCAGCCCAAAGGCAGGCCCAAGTTCTTAGCCACTCATGCATTTCCAGGACTGGCTGAATGGGCAATGCTCTCCCTCCCACCTTGGCACCTTCCTGTAGGGCCTGGCAGAGAACTGGTAACTCAGAGTAGGCCTGTGGCTGCGGGCATCTAGCTGGTGCCCAGAGTGGGTGGTGCTAAGGGTAGGCCTTAGAATTGTACCTCTCAGTGCTGAAGCGGAAGGCAGAGAATGGAAGGGGAAGTGTGTGTGTGTGTGTGTGTGTGTGTGTGTGATAGAGAGAGAGAGAGAGAGAGAGAGAGAGAGAGAGATCAAAAGCCAACCTGTACCCCTTGCTACTGAAATACACTCCTTCCCTGTATGGGTTCCAAACCTGCAACATTGCATTTCCACCCTGGGAAACTGCCCCAGAACACTATGCCTGCCTGTCTCTGACTTGTCTCAAGAGCAAGGCCATTGCAAAGGGAGAAACAACAGCCTTCAGAAGCCTTCGGGTAATAGCACATTCTTTTCCAACAAGCTTACTGGGGGCTCAAAGTTATTTTCTCAAATCTTGCAAACTCTGTCACCAGCAATGGAGGATCCAGGTCCATGGACCCTGGCCAAGCCCCTCCAGCTAGTGACTCTCATGACCCCCTGGGCCTTCTGCCATCTTTGCCTAACAAGTTCCCTCAACCACAACATAGGAACCATCCTGGGAGCGCTTAAAGGTGTGTTCTAGGGCTGGGGGCGGGGAGGGGGGAATGGACTCGGAATGACGCGGAGCTCTCTTGAATCAGAGGACGAGCTGGCCAGAAGAGTGGCGGCCACCTCTGCAGCTTCTCTCCGGCCTGCATAGTGCGCGCTTTGTGTAAGTGCTGAGGAGGCGCAGCGCTGCTTGCGCGCGCCAACAGCTGTCACATTATTTGCACTCGCTGTAAACAGCCTTCACATTCCCCCCTTACCACATAGTTAAAGCCAGACTAACAATCCACAGTTAGAGATCAAACCAACAACAGCAGCATTGTGTCTGCCTTCGCCTTCGCACCAAGCCCAGCAGCTGGCAGGTTTCTCCGGAACAAGGGACCCCCGCTCCCCTCCCTCCCCCACTACCCCTCCAGGCTCCAGCCAAGGCCAGCCGAGGAAGCATGCGTTTGTCAGTGCTGGTTGTTAAAGCCAAAGAGCACCGCCATTTCGCAGAGATTTCTCTCTGCTTTATCAGTCCTGTCCCAGAGTCTGCATCTTCTGGTAGCCTGGGGATGCGTGATCAGAAAAGAGGTTTGCTTGGACTCCCAGGAAACCCAAAGGACTTGGCGGGTGGGGATGGTCTGCCCTCGAGAGGCTGAGGTTGAAACAGGGTGGCCTACAGCTCTCCAGACTGTCAGAGGCCAGGCAAGTTTGCACTTTGTACAGCCCCACTGTACAAAGTCTTTTGGAGATTGCCCAACTCACAGAATACTTACTGGTCGCCCCACTGATCAAAATGTCTCCTTTATGATTTTTGGTTAAGTTGAACATTTCCATAATCGTCATTATTAGCGCAAATTACACGCCTAATCGGTCCTTAAATAGATTTTAATTAAATAATCATACAAGGCTCATTTTATGACTTAAGAAAGGCATTACTTTTCGTTATAAACTTTCCACCAGGATATAGAATAACGATAGCAGACAAATACTTGTTCTTCGAAAATCACCAATAACCAAATGAGTAGAGTAGCCTGAAACGGACCCCGTTTTACCTTTAGGGATAAGAACTGAGTGTAGACAAACTTACAGGGGCACAACTTCCATTCGGGGTGGGAAAGGGGCTCTCTCTCTCCCAAGTACTTACTCCTTTTGTCTTCTCTTGGGTTCACTGAAACCACCACCACCACCACCACCCCTCCACCAGGTCTAGAGAAATTTTCCCAGCTAGCGCTTCTAGATAAGACTACGCGCCTCCCAACCCCCACCCATCTTCCACCCTAGTCTGCAAAGAGTCACATTGCAATGCGGTCTGAGAGCCAGTTATGTGCTATGTAAAAAGACTTGTTAATAAAATAATAAATACAAATGATGGAGGCTGTTGGGTCCAGGGGTGTTTTGACTGGAAATGCCTTTGCACTTGTCATATGTTTATGGGAGGGTGGACAATGCCAGGATTTACATCGTTTGGACATTTCTATACTGCATTTATTCTTTCCTAAATGACGTAGGCCTCGAGCTATTTCAAGTTTTCATTTTGTACAGAACTGTGAAATGCTTAGGACTTTCTCCAATTAAACCAAGTTTAAAATCAGACCCAAAAGCTGGAACACTCTTCCATTACCTGCCGCCACCCTCAGCTTCTCTGGCTGTAGAAAACAGACTCCCCTCAAGAACAGTCCTCAAGCTCCCCACCTGCCCCCCCCCCCCCAGTCCCCAAGGGCAAAGGTTAAGGCATCTTCAGATTCCAGGCAGGGCTAGTCTACACACCGTGGCAATCATCACAGTTAAGCCTATCCTGTCCATACACTCTACCTCTAAAATAGTGAGCTAAAATGGGGCGAAACTGCTGGCCTGGTAAAACCTACCGCTCACAAACCAATGTCAGCAAAGGCTGTAAGGCATTCTTTCGAGAGGGAGCAGGGATTCGTGCCTACTGAAGCTCTTTCAGCACAAAGGCTTTTAGGGAAAGAAGGGGAAGGGGGAGTAGAAGAGAGAAAGGAAGGGTGGGGAGGGCTCCTGTTTCAGAGCAGGCATCCCTTGAGAGTCAAGAACCAAGTGTAGCTTCAATCAAATGCTGACTTCCCCTCTGGGAGTGAGTAGGAAACCTGATCACAGTAGCTTACTACCGGCCTGGATCCATACAGGTCTGGTTTTCTTCTCATGCTAGTAATTTAGAAAAAAAAAATACATATCGATATAAAAGAAGCAATCCCTGGCCGACTTTATTGAAAACCACACTGAGCCCTCATAACATCCGGACTTAATCCCTATCAAACAAACCACATAACCTCTGGCCCCAGCAGTGGGCCACCTCTCACCTCTTCCAACTGGGTCAGTCAGGTCTCTCCCCTCCTGGTCCTGTCTCCTCCTCGGAAATAATGACGGGAAGATTTGCTAAAGGGCACCTAGATACCGGTTCTGGAATCAATTCCTAACCATCTAATGATCTTACTTAGGGAGGGGAAAAGAAAAAAAAAAAAAAAAAACAATCCAAGTCCCTTCATATGGAATCTTTTAAAAGGCAGAATGCAAAGAATTGTAACAAAGGAGAAACACACAGAGGCAGACCCAGGTCTGGGGATACTGGCCTAGCAGCTGGGGGAGGGAGGGGCGGCCTTTCAGAGTGTGGGGGCAGTGGAAGAATGGTCATGTAACTCACAGGAATATAGGTATGCCCACTCTTTCAAAGCAATTACTCCTCCAGGCCTACTATGTGCCAAGTGTTGTCTTTGATCCTAAAGGTGGATAATTATTCCCAGTCTTACAAATGAAGTAAGTTACCAAAGCTCAGAGGCCATAAATAACTTGCCCCCCAAGGTCACACAGCTAGTTAAAAATGGGCCATGGTCAAACTCAGTCCTGGAGTTTCGGAGAGGAGCCAATTATCGGTCTAATTGTGCCATTTGAAATTGCTTTTTTCACACACTGTCTTGTCAAAGAAGTATGAACAGCTTCTTAGGCCTTATCTACCTGACTATGGGGCAAGAAGACAGAATGTAACACCTGTGTAACTGGGTCTACAGTAAGCCGCAAGCCAGGTTTGTCCAACACCCATTAAGACTATCTCTGGGAGTCCCCAAAACCTTTTACAATTTTCCCCTCCATCCTACAATCTCTCTACACTGTAACACCCTGGGGTCAAGCCATGGTCCAAACGAGGCCAAAAATTTCCTTCTGCTAGCCTGTAATATAGCAGCGGTAGTAGTAGGTGGGCCAGGTCCTCACAGGCCCAGGGAAAAGTGCTGAGTAGAGATAGGAGGACTAGGCTTACAGCCCTAGTCTTGCCACACAAAGCAATAAATCAAATTATATAGACAGAGCAAGAACCCTTCTTTGTAAGGAACTCCTACACCTACCTCTCCTCGGGCTTAAATGAAAACCCCTAAAGCAGCTGAGCACTGATGGTTACTGAGATGTGAGGGTCAAGGTTCGAAGCTAGCCAGGATAGTAAACTCTATGAGACTCTTGCCTCCAATTAACACCAGAAAGCCGGAAGTGGGGGCTGTGGCTGAAGTGGTAAAGCACCAGCCTTGAGAAGAAAAAGTTCAAAAATGAGTACCCAAGATGAGTCCAAGCACATGCTCCCAAAAAGAAAAAAAGGGGGGGGGGAGGAAGAGAGGGGGGGAGGAAGGGAGAGGGGGGGAGGGAGGGCGAGAGCGAGAGAATCGCTAAGGAACCAAGGCAAATGGGAGAGGTATAAGCCAAGAAACCTTCAAGATGCTAGGTAGGCCTCAAAAAGTGAGGCACGTTGGGGGTGGGGGAGGTGGCATCTTTTCCCCAACCTTTCTTTCCTCGGAGAAATACTGGGCCTAAAATCCCCTCCTCACCTTCTCTCCCATTTACTCGGCGTGCTCCAGGCTCTGGGCTGCTCAAATGCTCTAGTAACTTCCACACCTGACGTCGTCAAAGGTTCCATCTTCCGCCGAGTGAAGCCAGATCGGCAGAGACATCGGGCCACAACCGCCCTGCGCGGGCTGCTTTCCCCGGCTCCGCAGCAGAACGGGCCCTGCGGCCCGGGAGCCCGGGCCCGGCTGTCCCTGGCTCGGGGCCAGCCCTCCGCAAGTGGCTTTCTTGTTTCTTTTTTAAACTTTCCAGCCTTGGCGAGCGAGCTGAGTTTCCAAACCCTCCCCCTCCACCCAACTCCGACAGGGCTTCCCAATCCTTTTTAGAAGCCCACCCGCCGCTTTGCCAGCCCACACCCGTCCCCCCCACAGCCAGATGAGCCCCCGGAAGACGCGCCTCCCCCAGCCCTTGGGTCTACTTTGGAACTCCTGGGGTACTTAGGAGCCAGCGGGGGGCTTCTCCAAAGGAAGAAGCCATCGCCGTCGCTGTCCAACCGACCAGGGGACCTCGCAGCCCCGAAGATGCCTCGTGGGCCTCCCGGCCAGGCCTCGCGTGTGTGCGCGCGTTTGGTTCTCTTGGAAGAGCTGGGAGGGGAACAACAATCACTCTGGAAAGGGAGCGAGGGAAAGGGGGAAAGCGGGAAGGAAGGGCTGTTTTCTCCCCTCTTTTTTACCCTTTGGGTACAAGAGTTTTCAGTGGCCCTCGCAGGAATACTAACATCCCAACCGAACAATAGAAATGGCGGCGGCAGGGGTGGGGGTGGGTGTCGAGTGCCGGAAATGGTGCGGGGGAGGGCACCCCCAAATCCTATAAAACTCCCCACTCCCTCACAAGGACTGGAAAAGCCCCCAGTGCTTTCACTGCTGTAGTAATAACTTTTATAACTTTTCCCTGCACACGTGCCCCTCCCCCCCATTTTAAATTATCAAAAGCAAAGAGTTCCCAAGTTGTGAGCACCGGAAGCAAGCTCCCGAGCCTCTTACCTGCTCGGCCCCAGGCAACCTGACCAGACTCCCCCATCCCACCCCCATCAGTTCTCCGGGTTTGCACCTAGACAATAAATTTAGTTTAATTTAGCTTCCGGTCTTTAATTTTAGCAGGTCTCCTTTTTGCATGCAAATCAATATGGCAATTACCATCTAAAAGCTCGCCCAGCCCCGGGTCAATGTAAATTGATCATTGTCCGCCTTCCACAAAATAACACCGGGAGTCTGTGGTGCATAATGAGATTATACTGGAAACTGTCTTTTAGATCACAAATTATATTTTATGCTGTCAGGATCTTCCCTGAGTGGACTCTCCGGCCCAGACTATGGGTGCTGGCTGGGGACAAGAGCTCTAAAATAAATAAAGAATAACCAAACCGTCCCTGAGACTCTCTACTGGGAACAGTGAAAGTGAACGAGCATGTGTCCAAAAAGGACACCTTTTACAGAAATGTCACAGAAGAGGGCTATTAATACACTCCTACCCTACCAAAAAGAAAATCAGATATCCATTCCTTATGAGAATGTTGGAAAGCATGCAGAAGAAGCCATTGGGCAGGGTTAGAGATCCATGCCCTTCCTGGACCAAGTGGTCCCTCGAATTCAGCCACCACGGAGGAGGCGACACACTTTAGCAGAGCTCCGCTGGCTCCCACACTAAGACCTCAGCAGCACAGCTGGGCTCAGCAAACAAACTGGAATCCTGTTGGCCATTAACACTGGCAAAGAGGTAGGGGGCAGGCAGTGTCCTGCTGAGGCCTACCCAATGTAGTCAGGAGAGAGCCCCACCCCATCAGGCTCCAACCAGAAGGGGCCATAGGGATTCCAGGGCTCAAGCACCTCTGTGGGAGCAGAGTTCCCTAGGTCCGGATAGTGGCCCCGGGGGTAGAAATGTGACCCTGAGGGCTTACAAAGGGCCATCTGAACTCCAGATCTGAAGGGGAGAGTTGGGGTGAGACAGCTGAAGTGAATCCAAGCCCTCCTTCCTGCCCCCTTGCATGAGGCTAGGTCACTAGGCCCTTTGCACTTCAAGGAACCACCAGGGTAAGTGTCTTCAGGGGCTGCCAGCCGCTCCCAAGGTGGAGGTGGCCCTGCGGTCTCCTCAGGCCTCAGTCCTCGCGCCCAGCCTAGCCCCACCCGATCCGGACTCCACCCAAGTGCGGTCTTCCCAATAAAAGCTGGAATTCCCGGCTGGGCTTAGACAAAGAGGGACCGAAGCAAATCGACGCCTCGGGCAAACTAAACCCTAGCCAGAGTTTACGTGCGTGTCTAGGGTCACCGAGGCGCCGGCTAATCCACCCAACACAGGCAAGCCCAGCATGGTCTCCTCCAGATGAAAAAAAAAAGTTATTTTTTTTTAAAAAGTAAAGCATACCAAAATGAAAGCATGCTTTCCCTCTCTTTATGTCTCCCAAAGGCCACAGTACTTTCCGCTGTCTCTCCCAGATCACCAAAGCCCTGCCTCACTTAGCCAAGGGCACCCCAGTGATACATAGCCATTCCTCTCAACCAAAGTAGCAAGCTCCTTTTTTTTTTCCTCCCTCACAGTTCAGCCATTTAAGAGCTCCAAATATCTCATCAGAACTTTTGTCTGCTTCAGCCATACGCCATCACGTTCTTCCAGAGAGCAGAAACTGACCAAAAGCAATCCTAGTTAACAGAGGGCCTTCAATCTTTTGGTGGACTAGCCTGGCCCTTTCCGTCTGTCTAGTCAAAGACATTTCCTGGCAAATGCACGCCAACGTAGTTGTGTGGTCCATGCATCCTACCCATCGTCTCTGGCTGGGGAGGAAGTCTTGGCCAAGTACAGCCTGCCTAGGCATAGCTATATGCTTATGAGTGCTTTTGTGTTTCCAAGTGACCCTCTTCATACCTTGAAAGGGGCTTTTTGTTTGTTTGTTGTCTCTGGAACACACTTAACAAAATTCTGTCCAACAAAGGGTGGGATTTTTCTTCAAATATTAGTGTATATCTCTGTATTTGCATGCCCATATTTACATTCCTCTTGGCCAGTTCTTTATCTCGTATGTATCTCTTGTCCCATTAGGACATTGGAGCCCAAGTGTCTCGATTTGTCTCAGCACATGTCATTCAGGGGCACATCTTAATCTGAGACCTTGGAACACGTACATACCTCCCTCCCAACGGCACCAGACCTTTGCTTTACCTATGTGGCTCATTCTCAGGCCAGACCAGTTAGGGTTTGAAGTTCAGATGTAAACAGAAGATCCCTTAAGACCACAAAAAAGGTTGAAGGGGTAGGAGGGAAGACTTGGAATGTTAGTAAGTTATTTATGTATAGGGGAACCCACCCACCAATTTCAAGCTCTGGAAAGAACTAGACTAACGTCTACAGAGTTGTATTAAATTTTCAAACCAATTCAATATTAGCCCCATATGTGTATACAAATGATGGATCTCATAACAGTGTCCAGACCAACTCCTAGTTGGAGTCTGTCTCCTTGCACATATCTGATTCTAACTCCCCCACAAGTTCACAGCTAAGTGTTTATTTATAGACAAGGACTGCTCTGCTCTCTCCAACACATACCTGCACATACTAGCTTGATATTTTAGGCTCAGGTCCTTAGTCTGCAGCAGTCTGGGTCACAAGCTCTACCCAGATCTTCCCTTACTTTAAGTAGGAAAAATAAAATTCTTCCTGGGAACACATGTTCATCCCATAGGCTCAGTTGCTTAAATGAATGAGGGGGTGCCCATTGTGTGTGTTCATAGCTCCCCCACTGAGAAGTATTCGGTAAGCTAGATAGCCTGAGCAGAGTGCTTTCTGGTTTGTGTATGAAATCAAGCCCTATGAGCCAGGATGTGACCACACGCGCGTGCGTGTGCACACGCACGCGCGCACACAAACAGGGGGGGAAGGGGGAGGAAGGAGACAGAGAGGAAAACCCTAGGCCTAGATTGCCTGCCTCTACGGGCTACTGTATCCTCAGTCATTCCTACTAGACTCATGACCCACCCTCTCCCTTTCACACTATCTCTACGGCCCTTGAAAGGGTTAAGAGAAACCCCGGGCAGCCTTCCTTCCACCCAGCTCGCTCGCTGGACAAGCTAGCTCGCTCACTCGCTGTTCACGCGAGTCTGCGGTCGACTCCACTGCACTTCCCCCCGTCCCCCCCCCCGTCCTTCAGCCGGGAGGGAGCCTGCATGCCTGTCTAGACCGATCTATCACCCGCACACCAACAACACCCGCGAGAGCGCGGAGACCCGGTCCAGGTCCCCTGACCCGCACGGTTCACAGCGGACACAGCCCGAGGAGCGTGACGGCGCCTGCGGGGTGGGGGCAGGAGGGGTTCTACAAGACCTGGCGCCCGAACGCCCCGCGGGGTCCTTCGGAGCCCCGGTCTCCTGCGCTCTTCACCAGCCCGGCTGCTGGGGCACAGTCACAGCTCTGCTCGCTGGGCAGTCCTATTTTTATCTTGTCTAATCCCAAACTGGGCGGGGAGCACAGGCGTCGTGCTTCGAGAACAAGAGATAGGCGAGGGAGGCGGGGAGGAGCAGCCAGGCAGCGACGCGAGCGGGAGCGAGTTAAAGACACAGAGGAGGCCACCGCGAGCAGGAAGAAAAGAGCGGGCTGCGCGGGCCTGGCGGCGCCGCACTAAACGCGCCGCCCCGCAAAGTTACACTGGCCTCCCCGTGGTCCCTCACTGCCCGCCCCTCCCCATTTCCCAGTGGCGCTCCCCGCAGTTGGGACCGCGGGGCCCCGGCCTGTGTGGGAGGCGGAGGCCAGGCCGGCCCTGCAAAGGGCTGGAGAGAATCGCTAATGAGCTGTGCGGCCCATTGATCCAGAGAACACTTCCTAATTAACTCTCAGTCACCTACTGGTGACAGCGCCTCAAAGGACAGCGCTGGGGCCGGCAGAGCCCTAGCCCGACCTACCGGCCGAACGCCCGGCGTCTGAAACCCCGTGCGCCCCCCCCCTCGCCCGCCCGCCCCGAGCACCCCAAGGCAATTGGTGTGCGTGGCAGCGTCTACCGGCACGGTGAAGGCCAGCCCCGGATTAAACCTGGACCGCATATTAACGATCGTCTCCCTCCCCCTTCCCCTACGCGGCAAAATCGTGCCCAAAATAAAACACGAGAACCCAAACTGCAAAGCCCAAGACCAGATAACAGGTCGGAGGCGGAATGGGAAGGGATAGAGAAGCAAGCATATTTCTCCAAGTGTCCACGTACAGGGCAGTCTTTGAGGCCAACAATTAAAATACCTTCCACATAAGCAATTCTGTTGGCAAAAACCGAATTCAGCACCTCGCAAGATTTCGGCCACCGGTGTCCTTTTCCAGTGCCACAGGAAAGATGCCACAGTCAGATGGCTAGAAATACCCGACTGTCTGTGCTCACCACCCACCACCTTCTGGGGTGGGCCATTTCCTCCTCCGTTTTACTCCTCGGCCGTCTTGAGGATTTTTCTCCAAGGGGCTACCCTTAGCACCAAATACAACACCCTACGCCTATCCTCCACTAGAGAAAAGGTAGGAAACCACACAGAAAAACCCCGGGCTGTCTTAGTCTAGACGCATCGAAGCTGTACGAATACCAATTTGAAGCGCGCCAGTTTCTTTTTAAGGTTTGTTTTTAAATACACATAACCCTCCTCCTTCCTTCTTCGCCTTTCCATCCGCTCCCCAACCCCCACTCGGTAGACGCCGGCCGCGCGCGCCCTCGCGCGCGGGCACTCACAGGCTCTAGCTGGAGATCGCGGACTTTCTGGAAAAGATTCATTAACAGCAAATTAAGCCTCGCCCAGCGTCGGTAGTCTTCGCGATCGGGGTACGTACCCCCAGGAGCGTTGCGGCCGCGGGAAGTCCGTCCGAGCCACATGTGCCACGAGTCGTCCAACTCCATACACGGCGCCCCAAGGCTCCCGTCGTAAACAGCAGGCGCTCGCCGCCGCCCCGAGCCCCCGAGTTAGCGGAGGCTCTGCAGCGCAGCCTCCCTCCCGATCCAAGCGCGGGCCCCGCGGCGCCACCGCGCCTCACCCCTCCCCGCTTCTGTCTAGGATCGCGCCCCGGTGCGCAAGTTCCTCTTCGCCCCGACCCTTGGATCCCACAGCCCTGGGGAGTGGGAGCAACTTCCTCCGGCCGTAGACTTTCACACGCCCATCAAGGCTTCCCACCAGACTCCCCGCTGCCCAGCGGAGAGCCCAGGTCTCGCCACCCCCCTCCCTTCCCGCTACCACACCAGCAATCTACACCCACCCCTGGGGGGGTTCCGAACTTAAAGCCAACCCCCACACTGTAGGGGGGAAGGGGAGGGGGAGAGAGTAGCTCACAGCAATTTTCAAAGAACATTTATAAAACAAAGCGTCTGACCTGGCGAGCGGGCGGACCCGCGGAGTCCGAACCTCAGCCTCTGCACGATTTCCTAGTAGTTTTTATTATTTTTTTCAAATCCACGTGATGCGAGCTTTGGGGCAAGCCAAGGGAAAAAAAAAAAAAAAAGCCGGGACTCCCCTTTAGTTGCGCGGCGGCAGCAGGGCGAGCTCGGCTCGGCCCGAGGCGCCCGCCACACACCCTCGCGCACGCACACGCTGTCGTTCCACTTGGAAGAACGACCGGCCCCCGGAGAGGCGAGACGAGGCGGCGGCTGATTTTTTTTTTTTTTTTACAGTTCTTTCCCGAGTCGAAAAAGAAAGCAGACGGGAACCCGCCGCCCTCCCCTTCCTGCTAGGGAGGCTAACGCCGAGCCGAGCTTTCCAGCTTCCAGCCCAGTTCTCCCCCACCCCACCCCCCCACACCCCGCGCCTGACTCCCGGCGCTCAGCGGCGACCGCGCTCCCGCGCAGACACACACAAGGCTGCAAACTTCCACTCGCCGAACTCCCCGATCTCCTCCAGGCGCCCCCCCCCCCGGCAAACAGCAGGCCCCTCGCTGCGTCCCCCCCCATGCCCACGCGGGGCCGCTTAGGTTGACTGCATTCCTAATAACTTACAGCTATGAAATAAAAACGAAAGCGAGCAAGGCAGCTAAAGCGCCAGGCAAATCCATTGCGGGGGACGCGAAGAGTCGAAGAAACCCGCGGCGGGCGGGGGGCCACGGGGGAAGGGGGTCGATCGCAGGCGCCCGCCACCCGCCAAGCCCGCTTGCGGCCTCCCCGGGAAAAGGTGCTCCCCGGCACTGACCTGAAATCCCCAATCGGGGAGCAGGCTGGGAGCTTTCGATCCGACGCTTTGAAGTTTTCCTTCGAGCAGAGTCGAGGCGGCGAAAAGGAGCGGGGGGCGGCTGGGTAGATCGGGAGAGGTGTGCAGGGTTGGGGTGGGGGAGGGAGGGCTAAGTTAACGAGCGGAGAAGGAGCCGGACCGGGGAAGCGCGGCGAGCAGCAAAGTTTGCCGTCCCCGGCTGCCCGCAGCCCGCTCCAGGCGCCGTTCTCGCTCGCCTCCCTCGCCGTCTGCTGCCAGCCGGCTGCCCTCGGGGTCGGCCCAGTGGAGGGGTGGGCTCAGGGCCGCGTGGGGGTGGGGCGGGGCGGAGCGGAGCGGGATCGGAGCCTCAGGGCAGGTGGCGACAGCTCCACGCGATCTTCTGGGTTCCCGCAGCTGGACTGGGCTCGGCCAGGCTCAGCAGCTCCCGCGCCGCCGCTGCCGCCCGCGCTCGGGCAAGAGCCCCAGCGCCATGTTGACGGTTCGCCGCGAGCGCCCGCTCGGGCTGGGTGTGTGTGTGTGTATGTGTGTGTGTGTGTGTGTGTGAGTGTGTTGGCCAAGTCGTCCCTGCGCGGCGACAGCGCGGCTTGGGCTTTCCGCCCGGCGGCTCGCGGGCTCCCCCTCCGCTGTCCGCCTCGCTCCCGCTCTCGATCGCAGTCTCCCCCGCAGCCGCGGAGCTCCGCCCGCGTTCACCCAGGAGCGCAGCTCCGCCTCACCTTGCTGCTGGGAGCCCGGGCTCCGTCTGCCGCCGCACGCCGCGATCCCAGCGCGTCCCCCCTCCCTCGTTCCCTCCTCTTCCTCCTCCCCCTCCCTCCGCCCGCCCTTCCTCCCTCCCTCCCAGCAGCCGCCTCCCCTCCCCCCGCAGGCGCAGCGCTCGGGCGACAGCCGCCCGCCCGCCGCCGCCTCCAGCTCTCGCAAGTTTGAGCTCCCCTAGTCTCCGATCACCCTCCGCTGCGGCGCCTCCGCGGTGGGGTTTCGGGAGGGGTGATTCCCCATGAAAGGTTTGAGCGAGTTTCCCTTGCCGTCATCTATTCCCAGCCGGACGTGTTTTAGCCCCACTGTCTGAACCCCGGACCACCTGGGTGCCCCCCCTCCCCCCGTCTCCGGCTGTCTCCTCCCCAGCTCCGGCCTGAGTTAGCTGCACACGCCACGCCGAGCCTGGGCGCACGTCCTGGAGACCGACTTGGGCGGCGGCGGCGAGGGCAGCCAGCAGATCCGGAGCCCAGGGGATGGGGGTGGGGGTGGGGGGACGGCGGGGGCAGCTTTCCCAGCCGCGCGCCGAGACTCCCCTGGCTACCCAGAAGGCCAGTGGTGGAGGACCGCAATTACCATAAAGCGCCTCGCACTTCGCTCAGCCAAAGCTGTCAAACCCCAGTGGCAGCCGCCACTGTCGGTTTTCGCCACCAGCGCTGCGCTCTCTCGGCCTCGCGTCCTCTCCAAGACCCAGTCCAGCAGAACCTAACAGTGTGTGTCCGCACCCACCCCGATCCCAGATCGCCTCTTCTTCACGGAAGAGTTTCTTCCCGTTTCAGTGTCCAGAGCTACCTGAAAACACCACCCAGGGCGAGAGTGGCCGGTGCGCCCCAAGTCTGTGCCCGATTTCCTTGGACATTTCAATTCTGTGAGAATTGTTTGGAGGAGGGGGAGGGGTAACTCTTGGTGGCACCAGGGGACAGTGGGGGGAGGGGGCCGTAAGAAAGCGAGGATCCGCCTGTTTTTCTCCCAATTCTCGAGTATTTCATGGTCCGCCTCAGGTGGTTGGAGGGGTCTGCCCTGGTCCCTCACCTCGGCCCCGGGAGATTATCTCCCGCGTTTTATTTTCCTTGGCAGGGAGCAACTTTTGGCTTACACCGTCGGCCCATAAATTTCCACTCGGTAACGTCGTGCTGATCGTTGCTCGGCGGCGGCATACAGCTTGCGCCCGCAGCAGTTCAATTCAATTGACATGTATTGAGCTTCTCCAACGCGCACCCGGCGCGGCGCGGGAGGAGAGGGGGGGGGGAGGCAGGCGGGAGGGGAGAATCGGAGAAGTGAGATTCCCACCTCCCTGAGCCCAGCCCCTCAAGGGCGAGCTGAGAGCCCTAAAGAGGGGTGGGGTGGGGTGTTCAAAGCCTAACCTCACTCAGACTGAGGGCTCAAACATCGTGGCCAAAGGCAATCTCAAAGGGCTGCTTGCTGGGGTCTGGTCTTTTTATACTGGGAAGGGGGTGGGGTATCTTCTTCCTAAGGACAAGATGGTTCAGGCTTGATGAGACTATAAATCCGAAATGGAGGTGGCTAATAAAATCCACGCAGAAACTTCTAAAATACCCTGTAGTGTCCCCATGCCAAAAATAATCAAAAGCATCTCAAGTTGATTAATAAGTCAAGGTCAAGGCCAAACCCAGCTAGAGCTAGCAGATATTTGGCCTTTTAAAAATGAGATCCACTACTGACCGTGGGGTGGGTATTAGGTGCAATTTTTTTTCATTCTGTTTTAGTTATAAAAACAGCTCTTCTCAAAGCAGAAGTGAAACATCTCTACCGTTTGAAACCCGAAACTTCGGGCAGAATTAAATCTTCATGCTCCAAAGCTGCTAGTAACAACCGATGCAAGACAGGCAGGCAAGTGCCCCCCCTCACCCCCCAGCAGTGTCTGGAAGCTTCCAGAGCCCAATCTCACAGGATGGAATGCATGCCTTTTTCTTCCTGGCCTTTCAGGAGGTGAATGTCTCTCGGAAAGCTAACCTACACATTTTTTTAATCTCCGGTAACAAGCAGAAAGACACCTGGACTCTTATGCTGTAAAGCTATTTTTTATAAAGACATTTTAGGGCCAGACATTAAAAATTATTAGACTGAACGCATGCAAGTTACAGACACAGCTGGAGAAAAGGCCGCTGGTTGTGTGTTGTAAGGTTTCTGTTTGAAGTGACTCCTTTATTCAAAAACAAACCTAAAATAAACCCGGAAGGCTGGAGTGGGGCATTTGTGGAGAAACTCGCTGAACGCGGTTCCAGGCTTAGGCCACACTGTGCGGCTGTGGGCTGGGCGGGAGAGCTGGCCTGGGTGAGCAAGGAGCCGTGCCAGGCTCTTCCGGCTCAGTTAGGCCCCAAGGCAGAGGCCCTGGCTCAGTGCCCAGCCACCTTCTCTCCCCTCTTCTCATCTTCCCAACTCTCCTCCCCTCTTCTCATCTTCCCAACTCTCCTCCCAGACATAAGTTGCTCCCCCCCCCCCCCGCCCCCAAGTCCGAGTCATGTATAGAGGACTGTCCAGAACTTTCGGAAAATCCTGTGTGGAGCATGGAGCTGGCTGACTCTTGGAGTCCTCTGGCCTCCCAGGGCTGCAGACAAAAGGGCCTGTTTGTCTAACTTTAGGTCCTAGCGTTAAAATGAATGGGGGGGGGGTGCTGTAAAGGAGTAGGGGCCGCAGAGAGGGCTGACTGAGGAAGAAATTTGATGCTGGAGACAAACAGGCCAGGAAATTCGCCTTTGACGTCATTTGCAGCACTTACCCCTCCCCCTTGGGGGGGGGGGAGTCTCTTGCTTCCAAGGTACCCTCCTGCAGGCTGGTGGGATTATAAAGTGTTTCTCTTCCATCTCCTAGGGATCCATTTTTCCAACTCCGTGGGATTTAAAATGTATCTTATTAAGAGAATCCTAAGAGGCATGAGTGCAGAGGAGTTCATGCCTCCCTGGGAATTAAAATGTGGATTTTTTTCCCCTAGGTGTCCTAAAATGGAGAGGAGGGCAGGATTCTACCTATTGGCCTGATGAATTGGAATGGTTCCGAGGAAAAGAGGTTAAAAAGAAATCTGTCAAAGGGCAGCTGTCCCATCATGTGTTCTCACTCAGGAAGGCGCTTTAGGAGCTGGGGACACACGGGGTCTGTGGGGTCTGTAACGTGTGTGCAGGCGATCTGGCTCTTCCCCTTGTTCCCTCCTCCTCCTCCTCTGTCCTCCCACGAGCCCCTCGGGAGCTGACCTGGGGGTCAGGCAGCTATACTGGGCACTCAGCAAGGGGAGGGTTTCAATAAAAGCAGAGGAGGTGGAGAGGGCGAGTGAGCAAGCAAGCTAGTGGAACACAAGGGAGGCAAGGCTGCTGTAGCCAGCTGAAAAATAAAGAAATAGGCACAGAAATAAGTGCTCAGAGATGAAGCAGCGCAAGGGGGGAGGGGGCGCTGCTCCTCCTCCACTCCCCCCACCATCTCTGTGAAAGGGTTCTGTGGTTATAACATAGGGCTGGACCTCAAGCTCCAGGGCTTTCTCCCACTGCAGATTCTAACCAGGTTCTGCAACTGAACAAGCCTGCCCCTTTGAGATCAGGCTGACAATAAAACCTGCCAGGGCCTCTTCCATACCTCAGTCATGCCCAGGCCTAGGAGACAAGCCCTCTATCCTGTGGTAAGGTTTAGGAGAGACCCTAGGCTCCCAACATTGTGTGTGTTGGGGAGGGCAGGGCACTTGTAAACACACAAACAGTCTTGGAGTCACTTTGTGGGGGAAATCTCCCAGGCTTACCCAATGACACTTTTTTTGTGTGTGCGCCAATCTTAGGGCTTGAACTCAGGACCTGGGCACTGTTCTTGTGCTTCCGTTGTTTGTTTGTTTTCTCTCCAGGCTAGCGCTCTACCACTTGAGCTAAAACTTCACTTCTAGGTGGCTTTTTGGTGGTTAATTGGAGATAAGAGTCTTCGCAGACTTTCCTGTCCTGGCTGGCTTCAAACCATGATCCTCAGATCTCAGCTTTTTGAATAGCTAGGATTACAAGTGTGAGCCACCAGTGCCTAGCTCCCAATGGCGTTGTTTGAAAAATGTGTAGTTCGAGCACGGAACATGTATACCCCGTTGCTTCTCCAAAATTCAAAAGAAAAAACAATTGGAGACCTATTTTTGTCCCAAGGATTTTACTTACCAGGGAACATCTAAAAGTTGATTTCCAGGGCAAAAAGACTGCTGGTCTTGGGGCTCACCAAGTTAAAAGAGGGTAACTCTTCTGCAGAGCCTTCGGAGAGCTGGTTATTGGGTGTTTGGAGGAAGAAGGCCCAAAGAGCAGAAACAACACGGTTTTAGCAACAATCTCTCCAAATTTCTGGTCAGGACTCTGGACTAAGAGGTTTCAGGCATATCTACGCGGAAGGGCCACAGGGTGGTTGAATGTTGATCGAATGGCAACATCGTATTTACAAGAGGCTTTTGGGAGCCGGACTCCTGCTTGGTCTGCCCCCAGTTTAAGAGCCCTTGAAGCGGCTGTGCTGGCCGGATGCTCCCGCAGATAAACCCAGGACGCCATGTCCCCTTCAGTACTGCTTACTTAGCAAGGCGCCTCCAGCACATATTTTACCCAGCTGGGGGGCAGTGAGCAGGAACCGAAGGGAAGGGAGCCTAAACGCCCAACTTGTCGCCCAGAGACCAAGCATGTCTGCCTCCTGCCCCAGCCATTTTGTATCACCAGCTTCGAAGCTCCCCCACTTCCCATGACCCCTGTGGAAACCCACCACTCCAAGCCCTTCTCCAAGGGCACCACCCAGGGTCAGGGGTGGGGTTCAGAGGGTTCTCCAGTTCCTCACCCACCGCAAGAAGGAGGCGGGTAGAGCTCAGCAGAAGAAAACAGGGCACGGATCTCTTTAAATACCCCCTTCCCAGGCCCCAAGTCGGGAACAGGGGAGAGTGATACGGGGTGGTTGTCTTGGGAAGGTCGCAGCTCCGAGCTAAGATAGGGTTCGTGCTGAGCTGGGAATTCCAAACGGCTTAATCTGTGGCACATTTTACCCACCCCCATTTCACTCTGCTGTGCCTCTAGCCCACCCCTCTCCCTCCTCAGCCCTGCGTTGCCAGAGCGTTAGCAGTCTTACAGCCCCCGGCCGCGAATGCGGGACGCGGGGGAGGGCTGCAGGGTGGTTTGCGTTTCGAGGCTTGACAGAACCTTCTGTGTGCGGCGGAGGGAGGAGGCTAATGCATAATGCACAGCGCCTGGAAGCCCGGCCATTAGCGGCCTGTCGGTGACACAGACAAACGACTGAGAGGGAGGAGATCCAGCTCGCTCTGGAGTTTAAATATACCAGCGTGGAGGGGAAACGCCATGATTTAAAAGTGTGTGTGTTTGCAGACACTCGCATATATTTTAATGATTTCCAGCAGGCTATGCGTCCCAGCCTTGCATCCCCCCTCCCCAAAAGGGGAATGTGTGTAGGGGAGGAGGGATGAAGGCCTCAATCAGAGACCTACCGCCAGTTTTTGAAAGATGAAGGGGAAAGAGGTTGATAAACACAGTGCTGGGAAACGGAGGCCCAGAGAAGCCGCCCAAATCAAGGCCCTCCTGAAAAAAGGAAAGCAAGAAGAAAGCAAAGGAAAGCAAGAAAGGAAGGAAGAAAGAAAGAAACGAAAGACATACAGACAGACCTGGTCAAGGGCCTAATGGCCCAAACTGGGCCCACTGTGGTGTACTGGAAAGACCTGGGGAAAAGAATAAACCTTCCACCCTTCCTCACCCTGGAACCCACTTTTTTTTAATCTTCCTATTCTGACAATCCTGAGACCTCCTTCCTGCCCGTTTAACACTCCAGTGTTTTTTAGCAATTAAGGCGAGAAGGGGGTGGGGATAAAGATAAGCCAATTTTTTTTTCTGCCATGCAAGTGTGAAAGATAAGATAAGGCTAAGCTGGGGCAAAGCGGCTGCTTACAACCTCCCCTCAGCGATTTTGATCGGTCACTTCTTATCTCGCAAAAATGCTCCTTTCGAAAACTGCATCAAAAAAAAAGAAAAAGGCTGAAGGAAAGCATTTTCATTTGGAAGTGACATTTAAAACTCACCTCCCCTCCACTAGCAACCCCCTCCCCATTGGCGAGGCTACCCGGGAAAAGTCGCACCTCTACTGCAGGGTTTCAGGCTTTCTCGTGGAGGGCAGGATTACTTGTGTAATTAGGCTGAATAAAACCACGGATGCATGATGAGGATTTATTTTGCATCCAACCCAAGATCGCAGTGGTGTTTTCCTTCTTAGTTACTGGTCGATGTTTGTGTTTCACCATCAAGCTCATGTTGAAACTAAACAGGTAGTTTTATCTGGAAGGGTCATATAACAATGTCAACATGAGGTGATTGTTAATTCGAAATAATAAGAAACTCGGCTCATTTTTACAGGCCTCTGTAAATGAAGAAAAAGAACCCGAGAATTCTTTAGCCGGACTGGACTCTCCGGGAGTTTTGGAAATCCTTGCCCTTCACCCCGCACACGAATCTCACTAAGGGATTTCAGGATTGTATTTATTCAGGAAGGCTTGGGTATCCAACTCTAGGCCCACAAGGCCGTTTGCAAATTCCCTCTAGCTCAGCTGCTGGCCCCAGATTGCAAACATCCAGGCAGGCTGGGACCCCAGGCCAAGCTCACCAAGCCAGTTCGCCACCGGCTCAGAGCTTTGAAGCTCCTTACCACCCTCAACCTCCATCTGAGGTCGGCATCAAGGAGCCAGACACCCCGAGTCTTCCTCCTCCGGGCCAGGCTGCCAGACCCAAAGCCCTGGGCCAGCCGCTGCCGGATCGTCCCCGGGGAGCTGAAACCGCCAAGTGGGGAAACCCCACCTCTAGCCCTTCCCCGAAAAGCCTGGCCGCGGTATTAGCGCCTAGCGAGCGGGCATCCGCTGACAGCCAGGCCTCGCTTACGGCCCACACGCGTCCCAACAGTCCACCCGAGTTCCCCTCGGGCGTGCCGTCTGGCGTGGCCCCAAGGCTCAGGATGCGGGGGCCCCAGGGAGTTGGGGGGTGGGGTGAGGTGGGGGGGGTGCGGATCGGACTCCGAGGGGCCCGGCTGAGCTCGGTTCCGCGTTCCTGGACCCGCGGGTAAGCTAAGCCGGCGGGGCAGGCCGCTCCCTGGCTGGCGCCGGGGCGCCGAGCTGCGCTTCACGTGCCCGCCATATCAGCAGTGGCGGCGAGGAGGGGGCTGGGAGGCGCGCGGCCGCTCCCGCGGGGGTCTCCGGGCCCCAGCCCCACCCCCACCCAGGGCTGAGTCGGGACCACCCCGCAGCCACGATCCTAGCACAAATCGAGAGCTGCGTTGCCAGACGCCCAGAGGCTCTTAGGGGCGCCGCTCCGGGCGTTGCACGGCGGCGGCGGCGGCGGCGGCGGCGGCGGCGGCGGCGGCGGCGGCGGCAGCCAGGGGAGGGTGCTCCTCGCGGCCGCCCCGGGAACTTCCCGACCGCCCCGCCGCCGCAGTCACGGGGACCGGAAGCCCTCGCGCCGCCCCGAGCGGCCTCCGCTGGCCCCCAAGGGCTGTTCCAGACGAGAGCTGGCCGCACGTCACCCCCGATCTCTCCAGACTCTAGGAGACTATCCGCACCCCAGGGTACCCCTACTGAAGCCCAGAGGACCCTACTCGCGGTCCGAAGAGAGGTCCCTCTGCTACTGCCATAAACACGTCCCCTTCTTCCTCTCCCAGCCCTGCAGCTGGGACGGGAGGGGCGCGGAGCCGCCACTCCGGCCGGGCAGGAACACCTGCTCTCGGGCCCTGCAGCTGGGCGCGTGGTGCTGGGAGAGATTGCCTACTGTTGTGTGTAGAGATCGCGGAAGCGAAAATGGGGCTCCGAAGCTCAGGGCCCCGAGCCAGCAGAACCTCGGCCTTCCTCATCTCCTACCCGCTCTGGGAGGCCTTGCCCTAAGCCAGTAGGCCTACTGCGCGGGGAGGGGAGGGGGGCGGTCACCGGATCTCCCTAGGAGGACCACAATCCCTGGGATCCAGCTTCTAGCCTTAAGATCTCGTTCGCAAGAGAGAGCAAAGCCTGTCTTGGGAGCCTTCCTAGAGTCCACCCGCTCAGCTGCCCCTCGGTCCCACTCATGCCTCGTGCGGGGGAACGGGAGTAGGTCAAGGCGGCACCAGCACCTCCTCCCCGTTTCCCCAGAGGGACCTAGAGTCTGGTAGCGATTTCTGACTTTGCCACTCCGTGTGGGTGAGGAAAGATGGACCCTATCCATCTTCCATCTCCTCTGTACCCCGAGGTGATCCTGCGGCCGATCTAACCTGCGTGGCTGGCCCTGTCTCACCTCCGCACCCCACCCCCACAGCCAACCCTCCCCAACTCTCCTGGCCCAGGGCCCGGCCAGGGAAGGCGTTGTTTTGCCAGCGGGAGCCGAGCGAGTGCGCGGAGAAAAGCCTCCTTGCTCTAATGAGAGTGCACACAGCGCTGCAGCGAGGAGGATGATTACCCGGCGGGCGGGAGGGGGCGCGGGCCCGGGCCGCGGGCGGCGTGTGCGGCGGCCCCGCGGGCCCGGAGTCCCCGCCTGTCTGGCTGCTAATCGCACGCTTTCTGCTGTTACAGAGGCAGGCGGGAGCCGGCGGCCGAGCCCAACGCTGGCGACTCGGCGGGTGACACGGAAACATGGCGCAGCGCCTCTCCCCCGCCCGCCCTCCCCGCGCTCCCTCCCGCCTCCCGCCTAGCACTTCCTCCCGCCCGCTCGGCTTTTGCAGTTCTAATGCTCTGCTTTCGGCCTGGCACCATGACGCTAGCAGCCGCTTCTCCGCGGCCCCGCGCGTCTCTTTCCCCCCTTTGTTTTCGGGGGTCTATAGAAAACGTTTGCTTTTGTCCCGAGCTCTCGTTAAACCAAACTTGTGGTGGCAACGGAAGGCAGTGCGGGCGGGGAGGGGCCCGGGGATTTTGGCAGCAGTAGACCAGAGCTTGGTGGAAACTTCTTTCGCTGTGTTCCCCATCACCCCGCCTTCCTAACCCCACCCCCATTCAGCTCAGCTGCCCTGCCGACGCTTCTCTCCCCCCCACCCCCGCCAGCCCCGCACACACCCCAAGAGGCCCCAAGCGCTCCAGGAAGGTCTGGCCCACAGAGACTGTGATCTTGGGCCAACAGTCCAGGGTGCGTGTCGGTGAGCCCAGACTTTTGGGCACTTATGACCTTGCTCCTTGCAACCTTGACTAGTAGTCTCTGCTTCCTCTTGGTCACTGGGTTTTAGATCTCAGTCGGTGGAAAAGGAAGAGGGAAGAGAAAGTGTTTAGTGAGGGTGGCTTTTATTTTTTAAGGTTTTTTTTGTGTGTGTGATCGCTCACTCCCCACTGCAAAGCCCCCTCCTTTATGGATCTAGGGTTAGAGGAGGAGAACGAGAACTCTACAGGAAAGCAGGCTGGATCGTATTCTACTGGCTCAGCCACATTCAATCTGTATGCGGAGTGGGAAGACCCTGCACAGTTGGGGACCAGAGGGCCAGGCACCTCGATTCAGGAGACGCCAAACCTCCCTCTGTTAGGGCGAAAAAGATCTGGGTCCCCTACCCCGGCATACTCCCAGGCCGATGGGTACGCCGTGGCTCTTCGCACCGGAGCTGCTCAGGCGGCAATTTTTTAAGCCTGCAATTAAGCGAGGCGTCGCCGTGTCCTCTGCTAGTGTCGATCCTGTCAGTCGCACATGGCCTTGGTGCTCCGTCCGAGGCCCCGCGATTAGTCACAGGCTCGCTTCGCTCCTTCCCTAATCCGCCTCTGCAGGCAGCCTGGGGACGCGGCCGACTTGGCGGCGCTGGCAAGGAGCCACAGCACGCGGGGCGGGCCTCCTGGCCAATGCCAGCACCACTGTGCCTGAGCCAGCGCGGGCCCCGAGGTGCGGGCTGGGCGCCCCCCCCTCCCTGGCTGAGGGCTGCGGCGCCCCTCCTTCTCCCGCCCCTCTCCCGGGCCAGCTAGATCTATTTGTGTGGTGTCATTTGCATAAAAATAGGACAAGTGTTTCAGTACGTTCGAACGCGGGAGGCGAAATCCTTATTGATGTGTCTGTGTGGAGCCTTCGGTTGTCGGAGTGGTTTGATTTAGGGTGTTTGTGTTGCTTTCTACGAGGAATGAGAGGAAATCCTGCGCAACGCTTGGGCGCCCCCTCCTACCCCCAGCATCCCCCCCGCCCCCCGCGCAGCTGGGAACGGTGCAAGACCTGGGCCCCAATGCGCCGAGTCCACAAGGAGCAGGTTGAGGGCCAGGCGGCGGCCCATTATGACTCATAAAACCGGGCGGCCTAATCACCAGCTGCCAATCCATTTACATGTGGCTCTTCCCAATGCTCCCTTCGCCCAGGCTGGGCCTCCCGCGGGTTTGCCCTGGACACTACTTAGAGCTACCCAGTGGGAGCTAATCAAGTGGCTGCTCCTTCTCGTCGATAGCCCGGCTTCCCCTTCTTAGGGGACCCCCTGTTCACAGCCTTAGCGCAGCTCGCCAGCAACTCCCCAGTTTGGACAAACAGCTGGGAGGGCGCCGGCCTCGCGGAGCCAGTAAATCAATCATTAACTCCCCAGCGAGGCCGGGGCAATGGAAGGGGCGACGGCCACAGCCGAGTCCGCAGAGGGATCACAATCTCCTTACCCCCACTTTGGGGATGCCCACCCGCCACCAAACAGGGTGCACAAGGGTACGTGAAGGCTGGTCCCGCCAGGGCCTCTTGGTCCCTCCTTTTGAAGCTTCCGCCCGCGGGGCCTTCCAAACCCGCACCGCGCCTCGCGGGGCAGGTCGGGTTACTACACAGCCCCTAGGCGGGCTTCAACATTAACGAGCCGCCTCGGGCTTCGCGGCCTGCTCTCCCCAGGAGAGCGTGCCGCGCTTGGGCAAGCTTCTCCAATCCGGCTGGGCTCCCCCTGGAGCCTGAACTGGTCCAAACTGACTCCAAACTGATTTTAGCACCTCTTGATCAGTCTCCCAGCAGCAACCTCCCACTCCGCCTTCGATGGAGCCGGCACACAAGGGGTTAAACAGCCCCATTTCTCTCTAGCTCAGCGGCGTGGAGGAAATGCTGATCAAAGTGCCTACGAGGAAGGAAACACACGCACATTGGGGCCGGGTCGAAGGAGGCTGACTGGAGAGGGCTTTGGAGCCTCCCGCCTCGACCCGCTTCCCACACTCCCGGGAACGCAATCGCGCGACCCGCGGCGCGAGCGCCGGGGCCGGGAAGACGGCGGGGGAGGAGGAGGGGCGAGGGGGCGGGAGGCGAGCCCGGGCTGCGCGCCAAGAGGCCCGGAGCCACAGATTAGTCACCGCTCGGCTCGGCGCTCACGGGTGTGCCCGAGAACCGGGAGGGCAGGCGTCGGCCCCGATCAGCCGGGCTCCCGGGGCCCTCGGCGCCGATGCCCCCGCCTCCACTCCCACCCCCTTGCGCGCCTAGCGCGGCTGGATTGACTCTCGGGGACTCTCGCAGCCGAGATCCACTTGTCAGTTCAAGGGCAGGACAGAAACTCTGCAAGCCGAGTCTTGCGAACAGGAAATTTCTCATTGACAAGGTGCAGCCCATCCCCCCCCCCCCACGCCAGCTTCAAAACAAAACAAAACAAAACCCTAGCGCGAGCGCCTAGCGCGCCCAGCCGAAGCCCCGCCGGGTCTGATCCCCCTCCGTCGCCACGGTGGGCCCCTCCTCCCCGGAACGGAGGGTTCGGCGACCCAAGTCCTGAGCAGGGCAGCCCCGGCGGCTACCAACACTGCCTTAAGGGACGGGGTCGGCTCCGGCCCCCAGAAGGGCGCCGGGCTGCTAACCATCCAGGTCGGGGGAGGATCGGGTGGGGGTGTCTCGGAGATCAGGAGAACCCCGCAGCTTTCTGGGGTTGTGAAGCCCGTTGGGCGATTTTGTGGAGCTGCCAGTGGCTGCCGGGTCAGCGATTCCTCCGGGGAGGTGGGGGCGGGGAAGCCGCACCGCGCCGCCGATTCGGCGAATCCCGCTGCGGGGACCCGGGAGGGCTGCGAGCTCGGCCTGGCGAAGTTCCTAGGGAAACTCCATGTTTTCAAACTCCAGTAGTGTCGCGGAAGGAGAGGGGAGCGCGAAGCACGCGGGGGCTGCCTGCACCCGCCTTTCGGTTTCGGGGTGGGGCTCCGCGACCCCTCCCAGCCTCCAGGGGAAGTCTGAAGGATCCGAAAGGACGGGTCTCCGAGCCCGATCTTTTGTGTGTTCTCCCCTCTTTCTCTTGCTCACTCTAAGAGATATTTTTATAAACCCCGTTTTATTTATTGAATTCAACCAGGAGAGGAAGACTGCCTTTTTAGGGACTCTGGTATTCAGGGTAATTTCGTATTTGACACATGTAAATACTTAGTACTCTCAGGTAAGGTCAAATTATTTATCATCTTAATTTATATTTCAATAGGCCTACAATTTAGAAGCACGAAATGCCTCCTTATGAGTCATTATGGTCTATTAGAGGAAGTAATGTATAAACATCAGTATTTGGGAGGGAATCACTTATGTTGACATTTAAATGGCTCTTCAATAGTTAAAAAAAGGGCATTTGAGTGTCTTTGATTAAATATACAGTTTACAAGACCATCAGCAAAGCCATCAGGAATATAAATTCTTCTTGGGATTTTTATTTCTTTCCAATTTTTATAAAGCCTTCTAGGACATATATGTCATTTAAACCCACCATGGGTGGGGGAAATCTGCAAATTTCAGGCAAGATATCATTTTCCTCTCCCCTAGTTAATATGTTCTCTGGAACCCAGGGAACCTCAGCAACAGTGAGCAAACTCCAGCAGCAAGTCCCCCGGAGGGAAGGTTGTTTGGGGCTGTACCTCAATGACAGAAGCAACCACTTTCTAACAATATTGCAGCTGACTGTGACACAGCTTGGTTTCCCTGCTGGAGTGGAATGTTCTGGAAGGCTTGTGTCCAAGCAATCACCCTGGTGCCCCCACAACAGCCAGCACTGGGCCTTTCGCTGTTTTAAGTCATCATTGTACACCTGCTGTAAACAGGCTCTTCTTGACTGCCTCAGGTCCCAGCCCCAGGGACTTTCTTGAATGCACATTGCAGACCTTGGATTGAAGCAACTATCTATCTATCTAGTGCTGGTACTGAGATTTGAACTCAGGGGAGCTTGGACACTGAATTTTAGCTTTTAAGGTCAAGGCTGGCACTCTATTAGTTGAGCCACAGGCTCCATGTCCAGCTTTTTGGTGATTAATTGGAGTTTCTTGAGTTTGTCTACCCAGGCTGGCTTTGAACCTCAGTTCTCAGATTTCAGCTTTTTGCGTAGCTAGGGTGACAGGCATGAGTCATGGACACCCAGCCCTTTTAGTGTGTGTGCACGCGCATGTGCACACGTACACACGTACACACATGCATGCACACTAGCTTGCTGGTTCTGAGGTTTGAACTCAGCCTCACACTCTCCTTCGACTTCCTGGCTCAAGGCTGGTGCTCTATTTACCACTTGAGCCATGTCTCCACTTCCTTCTTTTTGTTGTTGTCATTGATTAAATGAAGATACAAATCTTTTAGGTTTGTCTGCCCAAGCTGGCTTCCAACCTTGATGTCAGATCTCAGGTGCCTGAGTACTTATGATTAAAGCCATAAGCCACTAGACATCTCTCATCCTGAGAATGTCAACTCCACTGGGGCTTGAACTCAGGATCTCTTGTTCTCACTTAGATTTCCTGCTCAAGACACTCTACCACATGAGCCACACCATCACTGCCAGTACTTTTGCTGGTTAATTGAAGTGTCTCTCGAATTCGTCTGCTTGGGCTAGCTTCGAACTTTGGTTCTCAGATCTCACCCTCCCATGTAGTTAGGATTACAGTCATGAGCCACTGGCGCCCAGCTAGAATGTCCATTCTTAACCCATCTTATGTTTCCCTGACAGCTGCACTTGAAAGAGCTGTACACATCCTTGTGGCATTTCCATTCCCTTAGCCTGGGTTCACTTCCAAATATCAGCTAGTCTTGAAGTTATTTTTAAGTTATTGGCTAAATACTGCTTTGTTTATATAATAGCATAGGATTAGAAACAATCAAACAGAGATGTCCAGCAAAAAGCACACAATGGAACTTTTGTAGCTATTTTAAAAGAAAAGGTCTGCTCTGTGTACTGATAGGGAACGACCCCCAGGGTCTATGGTGAAGCAAGGAAAACAGATGCAAGCACAGTTGTTACAGTTTATGTAAAAACAAAAGGAGAGGGTTGGGGATGTAGCTCAGAAGGTAAAGCACAATTCCTAGCATGCATGGAAGTTTGACCCCCCCCCCTCCCAGCCTTGCAAAAACAAAACCAAGTAAAGAGAAACAGAAACACATTTTCCTTGTAAACATCCCCAGCCTTTCTGGTGAGTACCTCTGCCTGCACATCTTTGTAACAACATAATGTATCTGCACTACTCATGATTAAATGTAGTTTATGTATGAAACTTATTACTTTTTCTGTGTGTGTGTGTATATGTGTGTGTGTGTGTGTGTGTGTACTGGGGCTTGAACTCAGGGACTAGGCTCTGTCCCCGAGCTTCTTTGGCTCAAGCTACCTCTGACCTTTTAGTAGTTTATAAGTCAGGTAATGAGCACATTTCTTTTTGGTCAATGTTACCCCTTCCTTCTCATTCTCTCCTAGGTTTTTCACTCCCATCTCTTCTCCGCCTATAACTTGTATCTCATTTTCAACATAGTGTCAACTGAGTACCACTGCTGAATTTGTTTACCTTTTGCCCCATCATTTCTATACCCACCGCCTCACTTGTTCTTTTCTTTGGACACAATGTCTTACCATGTTGTTCAGACTGGCCTCAAACACCTGGGTTCAAGCCACCCCCACCCCTCCTTAGTTTCCTGAGTGCTGGAAATAAACAGGCAGGCAGCTCGACCACTTAAGGCACAGCTCCACTTCTGACCTTTTGGTGGTTAATTCCAGATAAGAGTCTCATGGACTTTCCTGCTCTGACTGTCTTGGAATCGCCATCCTCAGATCTCAGCCTCCTGAGTAGCTAGGATTACAGGCATGAGCCACCAGTGTTCAGCTAGTCTATCTTCTCAACTAGTCTCCTTATACCACCTAGTCATCTCCTAGCACACCTACCTCCAGTCCACTAGCAAAGCTGATTCTCTGTCCAACCATTCTATCCAGTAAGTCCACTTCTTTTCTTTCTCCTGCATTGCTGTTAGGTTGGGCTGAGATTATTTTTTTCCAGGATTATTATTCCAGTTGGTCCCTGTCCCCTCATTCCCACTCTCCAACAATCTGTCCTCTACATGGCAGCTAGAAAGGTATTTTTAAAGCATGCTCTGGTAAAAATATAAATCTTTGCAAAAAAGAAACCATGCTAACCATCAGTGGCTCATGCATGTCATCCTAGCTACTCAAGAGGCTAAAACCTGCAGTATCACTATAGATTTGAAGTATGTGCATGTAGAAGAAAAGTCTATGAGACTCCATCTCCAAAAATAATCAGCAAAAAAGCCAGGCTGCAGAAGTGGCTCAGAAAGAAAGCTGAGCAACACATGGGGGTCATAGGTTCAAGCCCCAGTACACTTACACAAACACACACACACACACACACACACACAGAGCATGATTATAACTGGAACAATTCAGGGGGAGTTGGGGAAGGGAGAGAGGGAAAAAGAAAGATGGAGGGTGAATAATTTTGAAATATATTGCAACTATGTGTGAGGATGGCATAAGGAATCTCAATGAAAGCTGTTGATAAGTAGGGGGTGGGGAAAGAGAAAGCAATACAGAGGATTATTCTGAACAAAACATAATATATGCACATCTGAAATACTACAGTGAAACCCCTTGGTGCAATTAATACACACTTTAAAAAAAAGAGGAATGACAGGAAAGTAAAACAGGCTCTCTTGGGGGGTGAGTATATTCAGGAGGGCTAACAAAGAGGGTGAATGAAGATGAATATGGTTGAAGTATTTTGTTTGCTTGTATGAACATTGAACAATGAAGCCTGTTGAAATTGTCTTAATGGTAGGATAAGGGATGAGGTTGATGGGGATATATTGTATACATGTGTGGAAATGTCACAGTGAACCCCCTCCTTGCACAACTAATGGATGCTAATGAAAATACAGAAACAAAAAAATATGTCACAGATGGATATGGCAGTATACACCTGCAATCCTAGCACTCAGGAGGCTGAGTTAGGAGGACCAGAAGTTCAGGACGTGGCAGGTGCTCCTGGCTCACACCTGTAATCCTGGCTACTCAGGAGGCTGAGATCTAAGGATTAGGGTTCAAAGCCAGTTGGGGCAGGAAAGTCCTTGAGATGTTTATCTCCTATTCACCACCAAAACAGGGGAAGTAAAGTATAGCTCAAGTAGTAGAATGCCAGCCAGAGTAAAAAAGCTAAGGGACGGTGCCTAAGTCCTGAGTTCAAATCTCTGTGCCCTGGGTTCAAGTCTGTGTACTGGCACACACACACACAAAGAAGGAAGGAAGGAAGGAAGGAAGGAAGGAAGGAAGGAAGGAAGGAAGGAAGGAAGGATTAAGTTTTAAGACCAACCTAGGCTACACAGGGAGACCTCATCTCAAATCTCAAAACAAAAAAAGGGAAACAACAAAATCTCTTTAACCACTTAGCTGCCTGCTGCTGTCTACCTTATTCCCTGAGGGCCAGAGACACAGTCCTGTTGACAGCTCCATAAATAGGGTCTTTGGAGGGTTGTCTTTTTGTTGTTTTTTTTTGTTTGTTTTCTTTTGTTGGTCATAGGACTTGAACTTAGGGTCTGAGTGCTGTCCCTGTGCTTTTGGCTCAAGGTTAGCACCCTACTACTTTGAGTCACGGCTCTGGTGTTTAGGTGCTCGGGCTGGTTTTAAACTGCAATCCTCAGATCTCAGCCTCCAGAGTAGCTAGGATTACAGGTGTGAGCTACTAGGGGCTGGCCGGCTCTGGCCAGCATTTGAATAGACTCTGTGACTTCCGCTCTGATTAGTCTTGTCTCCCACACAAGACTGTGTGCTCCATGAGAGCAGGGCTTTTCTCATTGCCACTTATTACTAAGTTTGCACCAATCCAGCAATGAACATGCATAACCTGGACTCAGAGTGTTGTACTTGGCTATATGTCCCAGAGCCTAGCATGGTGCTTTGTGTACAGAGATGCTAAAATATCTATTTGAGCCAGGCACCAATGGCTCACATCTGTAATCCTAGCTATTCAGGAGACTCAGGTCTGAGGATCATGGTTCAGTGTCTGTGAAACTCTTATCTCCAATTAACCACCAAAACGCCAGAAATAGAGGTGTGGCTCAAGTGATAGAGCCCTAGCCTTGAGCAAACAAGCTCAAGGACAGTGCTCAAGCCCCAAGTTCAAGTCCCAGGACCAGTGAAGGGGGGCAGGGTTTAGAAAAGATATATTTGATAAGCAGTAAATGAGTGAAGGCTTAATACATTAATAACCTGTATCATAGGCAGAGAAGAAAGCAAGTCCAAGCCTGCCAGGCAGTGACTCTGTAGATGGGGTGCAGATTGAAGCAGAAAAAAAAAAAAAAACCTAGAAAAGGGAAGCATGCGTCTAGGTGAGCCTTCACCTCCTGTGGAGGCTCATGGGAGTTGGAGAGGCATGGTTCCACGTCTATCTCCCAATTCCGGTGGACCTCCTAACGGCAGCCAGCCCCCACACTGCATTTCATAGCAAAGCCAATCTGTGTTAAGGAGGAATAATTTCTACTGGATAAAAATAGCTACTGTTTATTGAGGACCTTCGCTCTCGTCAGTTACTTTATTAGGTACATTTCCAAGTTATCTCATGCCCCAAAATAACCCTATACGTTAGACATTACTATTTGCATTTTATGGTTAAGCTAACGAGAGCTCTTAGAATTGCTCCTCCAAATGCCAGGCACCAATGGCTCATGCCTGTAATCCTAGTTACTCAGGAGGTTGAGATGTAAGAATCAAAGCATTCAAAGCCAGTCCTGGTAGGAAAGTCCATTCAGATTTTATCTCCAATTAACCAGCAAAGAGCAGGAAGTGGAGCTGTGGCTCAAGACTGTCAGGAAGAAAGAAAGAAGGTAAGAAAGGAAGGAAGGAAGGATTGCTTCCTTGCACCCCCTCCCCCATATATATAATGAATGACTGACTCCAAACTCCTTGCTTTGCCAGAGTATTTGGCTCTCAACGTTTTGCACTGGTACTCCCCAACTTTAAGGTATTTCTAGAACTAGATCCTTCATAGCTTCTCCAATCGCGTTCCCCTGGGGTCATCCTGGCCACTTGCCAACTGCAGTAAATATCATAAAAAGGATTCTCTCCGGCTGGGAATATGACCTAGTGGTAGAGTGCTTGCCTCATATACATGAAGCCCTGGGTTCGATTCCCAGCACCACATATATAGAAAAAGGCCAGAAGAGGCACTGTGGCTCAAGTGGCAGGGTACTAGCCTGGAGCAAAAAGAAGCCAGGGACAGTGCTCAGGGCCTGAGTTCAAGCCCCAGGACTGGCAAAAAAAAAAAAAAAGGATTCTCTTTCTTTGTGCGATCAGCAGGTCTCAGCTGATGGGTTGTGTTCACTATAGGAACATAAGGATTTTATCATCTGCACGAAGGGATGCTTTCCTCCCAGGTAAGCCTTGAAAACGTCTGGGGCCAGGAGGTTCAAGGCAAGGAGTTCCTTCCTGAACAAGTAGATTCCGAAGCTGTGCTTGCAAAGTTTTGTACCTCTAGCAGTATTCAATTGTGGTCAGTGCTTGTGTTGGCAAGATTATACAACATTCCCACACCTGTGGGGTTTTGTGTTTGTTTTTAGAGGGGCTGATACTGGGGGCTTGACCTCAGCGACCTCACACTCTCACTTGACATCTCAGCTTAAGGTTGGTGCTCTACCTCTTGAACCATACCTCCACTTCTGGCTTGTTACTGGTTAACTAGAGGTAAGAAACTCAGATTTGTCTACTGAGGTTGGCTTTGTGCAGAGATTCTCAAATCTCAGCCTCCAGAGTAGCTAGGATTACAGGTGTGAGCCACCAACACCTGGCTCCCACTCCCAGGGATGAAGGCATGGTTCAGGCAGTAGAGCACCAGTAAAGCAAGACAGCCCAGTAAGCACGAGGCTTTGCATTCAAACCATGGCACCAGCAACCCCAAAATAAATCATGGAAGGGAAAGTGAGCATACAGAAAGAGATGCTGGAGCACTCCTTCTACCACTCCTCCTAAAACGCTCCTGACACTAGAGATTTGGGAGGAGCAACAGCTTTCTTTAGCTCTTAGAAGAACTCAGAGCCTGGGTCCTGTCTCTGAGTTTCTTTTTGCTCAAGGCTAGCACTCTATCACTCTGAGCCACAGCTCCACTTCCAGCTTTTTGGTAGTTTATTGAAGATAAGCGGCTCACAGACTTTCCTACCTGGGTTAGCTTCAAACCATGATCTGAAGATGTCAGCCTTCCTAAATGGCTAGGATTATAGGCATGAGCCATGGGTACTTTATTTGATTGTTGTGTTTTTTTTTTTTGAAACAGAAGCTTCCTATGAAGCCCAGGCTAGCCTCAAATTCTCTATCTGCCTTCTTCAGTCTCCTAAGTCTGGAATTATAGACATGAGCCATCCTGTCTGGCTTTCTAAACAGTTTATAAACACCGAGACTCTCCTTTCCTTTAGAAAAGGACTCTACTACAAGTCTTAAGTAGTATTATCTCCATTTCACAGATGTGGAAACAGAGGCATCTAGGACAATTCACATGCCCTGGACAGCTATCCCCTGATTCCCAAGGCCACCGTGGTGGGACACTTGGCAACTAAAATTTTCACATCCTAGGCACCTGTGGTCAGCTTCATTATTCTGCCAATTCCCCTGGCTCAGTCATAATTGGATGTTTTATTCGGATCTGAAGGCAAATAGCCTTGCTGCATCCTGGCATGCAAATGATGTCCCATGAGGCCATCATTGTCCTGCAGCAAATTTATCCTGTCTATCCCTCTGAGAGGCTCCCCACCCCCCTTCCCCGCCCTCATAGCTTTGTGAGACAGAGCCGATCAAGGGCGGTGGGAAACAGGGATGAACCATGGAAAGAGGGTGGGAAGCCCTGCCCTGCTCGTTGACAAAGCACACTGGCAGTCAGCGGATGCCCTCGTGGGTTCAATGCCAGCGGCTGCTGCACTGGGACCTTTTCTAGCCTGCTTGCTGGCACAGGGAACGGGGAGGAGAGAAGATCAATCTCCAAGATAATTTAGGTTCTGTCTTCCTCGAACCAGCCATTGTCCTCTGCTCTAAGTCTGCCGAGATGATTAATGCCTCTCCGCTCCTCTCCGCTTCTTCCTTGCTGGGGGTTTATTTTCCAGCCATTGCAGGAGTTTCTTGTCAGAAGAGAGTAACTACAGAGCACACAGCACCGGTGTGCCTCTCTTGGCATCCCAGGTAGCAGGTGACATCAGGCCACTCTTGGAATAGGTGCTGTTAGTTGAGAGTTTAAGGCGAACCCACCTCCTCTACGAATGGCAGGCTAATCCTTTAATTAGTCTCGAAATACTAAAAATAAAGATTGCAGGGAAGGCAATTAATAGGATCATAGGTCTATTCCTCACTTGTAATTATATAGTATTATGATTATTTTTTTCCTCCCTACTTTGTTCCAATAATGATTTAAGGCTGTTTCCAAAGATTTACAAACCCCAGCAAAGATAAATATATAAGTGGGACATGAATTACAATGTTATGCCAGCTCTCAACATCTTTACCTCATGCTACATAATATAACCGAATTCATAACGCCTTTTAGAAATGAGGCAATTCAGCTGTTTTGGTGGCAACACTAGCCTCTTTGTAAAGGAAGAGGTTGGAACACAGTAATGGGGAAAATCATGGAGGGGGACAAGAGATTGGTTTCTTTTTCCTTTCTTATTTATTGATTTTTGTTGGTCCTGGGGCTTGAACTCAGGGCCTGAGAGCTATCCCTGAGCTTCTTTGTGCTCAAAGGTAGCACTCTACCACTTGAGTCACAGCACCACTACCAACTTTTTCTGAGTAGCTTATTGGAGATAAGGGTCTCACGGGGACTGTTCTGCCTGGGCTGACTTCAAACCATGATCCTCAGATCTCAGCTTCCTGAGTAGCTAGGATTACAGGCGTGAGCCTGGTTTCTTATGCTGGCTCCCTACATTGTATGATCTTGGGCAAGTCACTTGGTAACTCTGTTTTGTGCTGCTATAAATAAATATCTGAGACTGGGTATTTTATGTTAAAGAGGTTTATTTCACTCATAACTGTGGTGGCTAGAAAGTCCAAGCAGCATAGGCTAGCATCTTGGTCAGGGCCCTGTAGCTGTATCACAACATGACAGAGAAGTGAAGAGGGAACCAGCCCTATTCAGAGGGGGCCAAGACAATTCAGTAGTGGCTTAATAGTAACCCAGTCTTATAAGAGCTAAGCCACTCCTGTGAGACCTACAGGAATCCCTTCACAAGAGCTGACATTACACAATCACCCCCACCTCTGGAGATTAAATTCAGGGCCTCACTTGAGCCACTCTCCTTGATCCTAGGCTCCCCCCCCTTTTTTTATGGAGGGGCTGTCCCTGTGCTTTTTTTTGCTTGTGCTCTGCCAGTTGAGCCACAGTTCCACTTCTGGCTTTTCTTTTGGTGGTTAATTGGATATTAGAGTCTCACAGACTTTCCTGCCTAGACTGGCTTTGAACCATGATCCTCAGATCTCAGCCTCCTGAATAGCTAGGATTACAGGCATGAACCATCGGCGTCCAGGCTCCTAGGTTCTACCTCTTGAAGTTCCTTCACAACACTGCCACACTTACGACCAAGCTTCCAGCATATGAAAGCTTGGAGGAGGGGAAGAGATACCATGTCTATGCCATAGCACTGTACCCTCTCTGTACCCTGCATTGTGAAATTCTCAAGGCCCCTAGGAACTTGGAAAATGGCTTTTAGGGCATCTCACTGTGTGTGTGTGTGTGTGTGTGTGTGTGTGTGTGTGTGTGTCTTTTCTTTCTCTCTCTTCTTTCTTCCTTTGATCTGACCATACCACTTCCCTTCCTCCCTCATTCCCCTCCTTCTTTCACACAGAAATCTTCCTGGATGGTAACAAAACTTGAATTGTCTCTTCTCCCAAGGCAATGATTCCCCCATCCAATCTAGTCATTCAGGAGAGAGGCTTGGGTAGCAAGGAGGAAGTCCCTAGAAGAGGCAGTAAGTCTTGCCCTTCAGACCCTTCCCTCCCTCCTCCTCAAATATACACTACTTTCTTTTCTCTGGCCTGTTCAGACACTTAATAACTTAGCTGACATTCTCCATTTTCTTTTCTTTTTTTAATTTCATGCTGTACCTAGCACCATGCTTAGCATGTTACTTACTTAAAACATGTAATTAAACCAGGTATGGCTGCACGTACCTGTAATCCCAGCACTCAAGAGGCAGAGGCAGGAGGATGGATAGTTCAAAGCCCGGCCCGGGCAGGAAAGTCCGTGAAACTCTTATCTCCAATGAACCACTAGAAAACTGGAAGAGGCGCTGTGGCTCAAATTGGTAGAGTGCTAGCCTTGAGCTCAAGAGCTCTGGGACAAGGCCCAGGCCCTGAGTTCTAGCCCCACACCCAACCCCCCAAAAAGAGTCTCACAAGGACTTTTCTGCCCAGGGCTGGCTTCGAACCGCCATGTTCAGAGCTCATCCTCCTGAGTAGCTAGGATGATAGGTGTGAGCCACGGGCACCCAGCTCCTCCTGAATTCCTACCGATGGCCAAGACATTGGCCTGACCTTATCCTGCTCGGGCCCCTCCCCTCCCTACAAGTGCCCAGGCTCCTTCTAGAAGCATCCCTTTCCTATCCTCCCCTGAAGTTGCTGCTTTACCCAGTACCACCCAAATGGGACTAGTCAGGACTCCTTGGCCTCATCGAGTCACTATACCCCATCCAACCTATTGTCAGCTCCCCTTTTCTTCTCTCTCCTCAGAGCCAGCACAGGCTCCCGCCTAGGCCATGGAGGTGACCCAGCCTGACTGGGCCTCCTCATCTACTACAGCTGCTCTGCCTCAACCTCTCCCCTAGCTATCACAGCCACACTCTGAGAACATCTCCTGATGCTGGGGGCCAGAGGCCACCCCTTCCAGGCACTTGACACAGGAGGGAACAAACCAGATAGTTGCCCTGTGGGGCCCTGGGATTCCAGCAGGCCACATGGGCTGCAAACGATCAAGGTAACAGGTCACAAATGACCTTAGATGCTGAGAGTATTTCTACTATGGGAAGAAAGGAGAGAGCACGTAAGGAGTATCAGGAAAGCAGACTGTGGAGAGAATTTGGCGGGATTCAGAGGGAGTCAGGAGAGAGAGCTCTTTGGGCAGCCGAGATATAATCAAATGCTTAAAGGAGGTGAGCTGATCAGATTTGGAAGCAAGAGCAGTAACAGGCTAAAGCACGTCCAGTGCAAAGGCCCTGTGGCAGATGAGAGTGCATGCTGTTGTTAGGAACTATCTGGATTATCAAGATAATGGGAGGCTAGACAGGGCTAAAGGGGGACAAGTTCTGAAAGCAGAGCAATGGTGCTGCAGGGCTTTCACAGTAAAGATAAAGATGAAAGCCCTCAGCCAGCCCACCAGGCTCCACTGGGTTGCATTACGGACCTTCCTCCTGGAATTCAGTTTATAATCTCTTTCCATATCAAGATCTTTCCAGAAGACCAGATTCACTTTCCCGCCTTACTCTTTGCCTAGTCATTCAGAGTTCTGGTCAGACAGCAGACTTCTCCCAAGACATCTTCCCAGAGTGCCATCTCTACCCCAGATTAGTCTCAACCCCACCCCACCCCCAACAGCCCACTTCTCTTCAGGACACAGTGACCCAGCACTGAGTCTGTGATCAGTTCATACTGTTTTCCTCTTGGCCTGGGGGCCAGGGGCCCTATGGAGAAAATAAGGCTGCCAAGATCCCTGCCGTCTGCCAGCTGGGTCCTACACAAAGCAAATAAAAAGGCAACTTGGCCCGAGGTTCGATTCCTCGGTCCTCAGTCCCATACAAACAGAAAAGGCCAGAAATGGCACTGTGGCTCAAGTGGCAGTGGGTAGCCTTGAGCAAAAGAAGCTCAGGGACAGCACCAAAGGCCTGAGTTCAAGCCATGAACCAGCACCAAAAATGAAGAAGAAGAAGAAGAAGAAGAAGAAGAAGAAGAAGAAGAAGAAGAAGAAGAAGAAGAAGAAGAAGAAGAGGAGGAGGAGGAAGAAAGAAGACAGGCAGGCGGGCAAGAAGGAAGGAAGGAAGGGAGAGAGGGAAGGAGGGAGGGAGGGAAGGAAAGAAAAGGGAGGAAGGAAGGAAGGAAGGAAGGAAGGAAGGAAGGAAGGAAGGAAGGAAGGAAGGGACAGACAGACAGACAGACAGACAGACAGATATGACCCAGGGCTTAGGGCCCCAAAGGCTTCGATATTGTTTGGCGGATCTTCCAGTTTGCTTTCTCTCCTCCCTCCTCTCCACCCCCCCCCCCCACTAATGGGCTTAGTATTCAGGACCTCACCCTCGCTAGGCAGATACTCTACCTTGTGAGCCACACCCATAGCCCTTTTGTTTTGAGTGTGTTTCTAGATAGGGGTCTCCCTCTAGCTTGTGCCTCCTGAGTAGCTGGAATTGGAGGCCTGTACCCACTGCTCTTCTTCCACTCTCTGCATGAAGTCTTTTCAGACCCTTCTCCGCTACCCTTACACCTCAGCCCCTTTGCTTGACATCCTTGGACTGTCTCCTAGTGGCTGGACAGCCTCTGGCGATGGGGGTGAAGATAGTGGTTCTGGGCATCCATCCATTTTTTCCCCCTAGCAGTGCCAGCATCAGCCTTGAAGTGTGGGAGAGGCCACTGATGTGCTAACCCTAACTCCCTTCCCCGAGGAAGAAACAGGACTAGAGGTGGGAGGGCATTTCTGGTGCCTGCCTGCTCCTCGTGAGGCTGCCAGCCCCTAAGCCATAGACTCTATCCTATGTCAAGAAGTTTCCGCAAGGGCTGGGGATATAGCCTAGTGGCAAGAGTGCCTGCCTCAGATACACGAGGCCCTAGGTTCGATTCCCCAGCACCACATATACAGAAAACGGCCAGAAGCGGCGCTGTGGCTCAAGTGGCAGAGTGCTAGCCTTGAGCGGGAAGAAGCCAGGGACGGTGCTCGGGCCCTGAGTCCAAGGCCCAGGACTGGCCAAAAAAAAAAAAAAAAAAAAAAAGAAGTTTCCGCAAGATCTCCTGGCATTTGTTGTGCTACTGCTTCTGGTCTTTTTTTTTTTTGTTTCCCCCTTGTCCTTGCCTTTAACTGTAAACTGACATAAATATCTTGTGGTAGGTAGATGTCTTTTTAGATTAAGTTTTTCTTGAGGTACAGTTGGGAGGATGTTTTGTTGTGGTGGTAGTTTTTGTCTTTGTGATGGTTACTGGGGCTTGAATTAGCTCTCTTGGCTTTTTTCCTCAAGGCTGACTACCACTTGAGCCCCACCTCCACTTCCATTCTTTTCTGGTTAATTGGAGGTAAGAATCTGTTGGATATTTGTCATCCCAGGACTGGCTTTGAATGGTGATCCTCGCATCTCAGCCTACTGAGTAGCTAGCATTACAGGCGTGAGCTGCCAGTGCAAAGCAAGGGTGGCTTTTGTATGTTTGTGATGATCCTGGGGATTGAACTCAGGGCCTGGGTGCTATCTCAGAGCTTTTGTGTTTAAGGCTAGCTCTCTACCACTTGAGCCACAGCTCCACTTCGGGCCTCTTTTTTTTTGTTGTTTTGGTAGTAGACTTTCCTGCCTGGGCTGGCTTTGAACTGTGATCTTCAGATCTCAGCCCCCTGAGTAGCTAAGATTAATTATAGTGTGAGCCACTAAGGGTGCTTATTTATTTATTTAGTCAGTCATGAGGCTTGAATTCAGTGCCTTGGCACTGTCCCTGAGCTTTTGTGCTCAAGGCTAGGACTCTACCACTTTGGGCCACAGCACCACTTCCAGTTTTCTGGTGGTTCATTGGAGAGGAGAGTCTCAGGGACTTTCTTGTCCTGGCTGGCTTTGAACCACAATCCTCAGATCTCATCCTCCTGAATAGCTAAGATTGCAGGCATGAGCCACCAGCACCTGGCTAAGGGTGGCTAGTTTTCATGTCACTTCACTCTTCACATGTCTATCCACATTCAGTGGAGGGATTTGAGTCAGCAGCTCCCTGCAAGCCCAAAGGACTCCCTCAAAAGCTACCACATGGAGGGCCTTATCTGGCTTGTGGTCAGGCCTATGGCTGGATGAGCTTAGCAGCCTTGGGTCATCCTTTTCAAGAATTGAAGCACCCTTCACTGGGACCAGGGCAGGGATAGTGATCAGAGACCCGGTGGAGGCTTGTTTAAAAGGCTCAAGCTCCCCACCACTGCCCAGGGCCTAGCTGGCTGGCTCAAGCATTTGGAAAACATGTTCTGCTTTTCCACAGCTACAGAGCTCCATGGTGGGAGCTTTGCGCCCCAGCACAGAGGCCATCACATCTGACCTCATTCCTGGGGCCTGAGGCAACTCTTAGGGCTGTTTGGTGTCTTGGACTCTTAGTAATCTTCCCTTAAAGATATTCACTGCAGGAGGGTGTGTGGAGATTAGTAAGGGCTTGTCCTTAAGTCCCTGAGTGAACTCCCCTTCTGCAAGGAACTTTGTCACCTATTGTCAGGGGGATTTCATGTGTGGCTGCCACCAAGCTGCCTGCACGGTAGCAGAGGTGGGACTCTCCAAACACCATGGAAGGCAAGGAAAAGGAGAGGGGGAATGGGGGTGAGGATGGTAGCTTGTTCTAGTCAGTTAAAGCATTTTTTAATGTGTGGGTGCCAGGCCTGGGGCTTGCCCTGAGCTTTAGTGCTCAAGGCTAGTGCTCTACCATTTTGGGCTGCAGCTCCCCTTCTGGCTTTTTGGTGGTTAATTGGAGTTAAAAGTGTCTTGGACTTTCCTAGTCTGGCTGGCTTCTAGCTAGGATCCTCAGATCTGAGCCTCCTGAGAAGCTAGGATTACAGGTGTGAGCCATTGGCACCCCGCTAGCTAAGCCTGTCTTAAGGTGATGGGTTTTTGCACTAACCCAAGGGAGTTGAGAGAAAGAGGTAAAGTGGGGTTGCCCGTGGGAAGCTGGCTCTGTCAGCTCGGCCCTTATTTCCAATTAACAAGCAGAAAACCAGAAATGGAACTGTGGCTTCACGGGGTAGAGTGCTAGCTAGCCTTGAGTGAGAAAGCTCAGGGACAGAGCCCAGGCCCTGAGTTCAAGCTCCAAGACAAAAAAGAAAAAAAAGCTGTTAGTGGAGCTGTGGCTCAACTGGTAGAGGAAAAAGCTAAGAGACAATACTGGGGTGGGAGGGAGGGGTGGGGCAGTGAGGGAGGGAATACCAGGGGTTTTTCAGTCAAAAGTCAGGCAAAAGTCACGATCAATGTCAAGGGGAATTGGGGAGGCAGAAAGGTGGGAGAAAAATGAGGGAAGAGGTAACAAGTTGGACAAGAAATGTATTTAGTACCTTATGTATTTAACTGTAACCGCTCTGTACATCCTTGACAATGAAATTAAAATACTTTGTTAAACAAACAAAAGAACAATGTCAAAATCTGATCTTCAAGGGTGCCACGTGGTAAGGAAGGGCAGCTGTGGGCTGGATTTTAGGGGAAACTTGGGGCCTCTTATAAAAGGGAATAAGCCCAAGAAAACCTTCAGAATCCTCATGGGTCTCTTTATAACTTGGGGAGTTGAGGGCTCCAGGGATTTGACGAACTGGGGATAAAGAGGACCAAGATTCTGAAAGCAATGCAGCTTGGCAAATGCATATCATTCAGCCCGATGGCCTGGCACTGATAACACACACCTGTAATCCTAGCTACTCAGTAGGCTGAGGTATGAGGATCAATGGCTTGAAGCCAGCCCAGGCAGGAATAGCAGTGAGACTCTTATCGCCAATGAATCACCAAAAAGTTGAAAGTGGAGAAGTGGCTCAAGTGCTAGAGTGCCAGCCTTGAGTGAAAAAGCTAAGGGACAGTGCCTAGGCATGGTTTCAAATCTACTGTGGACACACACACACACACACACACACACACACACACACACACACACACACACGTCCTAAGACTAAGTCAGGTGCTCTGACAGGCTTATTGGTAAAATCCGGCTCTGGGCAAAATGTCCTGGGAAAGGCAGCCTTGGGGGAGAGCTACGTGAGATGAAAGGTGAAGGATGTTGCTGGGGGGAGATGGACAAAGCCCCAGTTAGCTGTTCTCCACCCACACAGTCCCCAAAGGCAGCGGAACCCATGGGACAAAAGGTGGCAAAGGGAGAGAGCAAGGGAAGGGGCGACACTGTCCAAAAAGAAATGTACTCTTTACGTGACTTATGTAACGGGAACCTCTCTGTACATCACTTTAGTATAACAATAAAGATATTTTTTTTAAAGGTGGTAAAGGCAGATCTGGAAACCTGATGTGTGTGTGTGTGTGTGTGTGTGTGTGTGTGTGTGTGTGTGTGAGAGAGAGAGAGAGAGAGAGAGAGAGAGAGAGAGAGAGAGAGAGAGAGAGAGAATCCAGCAGTGATACAGTAAGGGCAACAGCCACTCAGAGGAGGTAGCTGATTGTGTGAGAAACAGCATAGAGTGGAAGGCCTAGTTGGAGAGTTCCCTTGCTTAATCTGCCAATGGGCCAATGAGAAACAAGACCATGTAGGCTCCCTTGGCTCATGCCTAATAATCTTACTTATTCAGGAGGCTGAGATCTGAGGATCATTCTTAGACGCCAGCGTGGGCAGACAAATCCAACACACCGTTATCTCCAATGTGCGCTACCAAAAGGCTGGAAGGGAAGGTTTAGCTCAAGTGGTAGAGTGCCAACTGCCAGCAAAAATAAAATAAAATAATAAAATAAAATAAAAAATCAAGCTAAAGCAGAAGGCCCAAGTGCACGTGCTGATGTGGGACACTGGGTAATTTCCCAGAGGCCCTTAAGCACAGCTACAGGTTCTTGTCTGTATTCTCATCAAGAGTGGGGTAAGGTTGTTGTGTGCTGAATTGTGCAACCTCCCCCCATTCCTATGTTGAACTCTTAACCTCTTGTTTGGAAATTGGGCCCTGAAAGAGGTGATTAAGTTAAAATGAGGTCATAAGGTTGGGTCCTGATTGACTCCTAAGAGGAGATGAGGGCCCGGCATCAGTGGCTCACATCTGTAATCCTAGCTACTTAGGAGGCTGAGATCTCAAGATGGGGGGTTAAAACTAGCCCAGGCAGGCAAGTCCGTAAGACTCTTATCTCCAATTAACCAAAAAAGCTGAAAGTGGAACTGTGGCTCAAGTGGTAGAATGTTAACCTTGAGCACAAAAGCTTGAGGATAGTGTCTAGGCCCTTTATTCAAGCCCTAGGACCAGCACAAAAAAAAAAAAAAACTAACAAAAATTAAATAAATAGGAGGCAAGGACACAAACACACACAGCAAAGACCATGCATGTGAGAATGGAGAAGACAGCCACGAGGTGGCCCAGGACAGAGAGCTCAGAAGGAACCAACCCTACTGACACTCTGGTCCCATAGTCCCAGAGGCCTTGTCCCAGAAGCTCTAGTGGACTAATCCAGGCTGTAAACCTATGGCTCCTCACCTAGAATCTGGGCAGAGCTGAAGTAGCCTAGTGCCTTGCTCTAGCCAACAGAATGGCCCAGAAGGGGTGCTGTGTGACTTCTGTGGTGGAGTCCTAATAAGCCATGCAGTCTCTCTCCTTCTCCCTCTCCCGTCTCTCTTTCTCCCTTCCTTCCTTCCTTCCTTCCTTCCTTCCTTCCTTCCTTCCTTCCTTCCTTCCTTCCTTCCTTCCTTCTTTCCTTCCTTCCTTCCTTCTTTCCTTCCTTCCTTCCTTCCTTCCTTCCTTCCTTCTTTCCTTCCTTCCTTTCTTCCTTCCTTTCCTTTCCTTTCCTTTCCTTTCTTTTTGGGCCACTTTGAACTTAGAGACTGGGTGCTATCTCAGCTTTTTCAGTCAAGGCTAGCTTATCTCTCTACCACTTGAACCACACCTTCACTTTTTCCTTTTTGCTGGTTAATTGGACATAAAGGTCTCATGGACTTTCCTGCCTGGGCTGGCTTTGAACCATGATCCACAGATCTCAGCCTTCTGAGTAGTTAGGATTATAGATATGAGTCACTGGCACCAGGCTATGTTATTCCTTTAAGGGAGTTCTGAGGGTGCCATGTAAGCAAGCCAGTCTCACACACTAGAGGACCACAGGCCATAGGGAGAGGAGCAGAAGAGCCACTGTGCATCCAAGCTGGCAGCAGACAGCAAACTGTCGGACTGTTTGAGAAGCCATCTTGAACCCCTCCATAGCCCCTCACCCCATACAACTGTCCTGTGGCTGACTCCAGCTGCTTGAGTAGCCCCATTGTAACTAGCAGAGGAACTGCCCAGTCAACCACCACCATTATTTAAGATGGTCTTAGTCCATTTTCTGTTGCCATAACAAAATACCTGAGACTAGGTAACTTATAAAGAAATTTATCTAGCTCATAGTTTTAAAGGCTACAAAGTTTAAGAACATTGTGCCAGCCTCCTGTGATGCTGTATCATAACACAGCAGAGGCAACACATAACATCGAGGAAGTGTGCTAGCTCGTGTTTCTCTTGTTCTTTGAAGACTTCCAATCCATTAAATTGTGGGAGACACAATCATAACTAATCAATCTTACTCAAACAGGTTTCCATCCAGAACCTTTTTTTTTCAGTCATGGGGCTTGAATCAGAACCTGGGCTGTTCCTGTATTTGTTGTTGTTGTTGTTATGGTTATTTTGCTTAAGGCTAGCACTCTACCACTTGGAGCCACAGTACCACTTCCAGTTTTTAGGTGGTTAATTGGAGAAAGAGTCTCATGGACTTTCCTTCCTGGGCTGGTTTCAACCTGTGATCCTCAGATGTCAGCCTCCTGAGTAGCTAGGATCACAGGCATGAGCCACTGGCAGCTCAACACTCAGCCCATCCAAAACTGTTTGAATCAAGTATGTTTCTGTGACTATTGGTAAAGGCCCTCAAAAAAATGAGGAAAGCCTTTATATACAATCATTTCTTCCTTGAGAACGTCCCGGTACCCCCAGGTCCCCTCACTGCCTGCATAGATGCTCTTGGTTTTCAATTCTGGGGCACAGCACAGAGGAAAATTTCAAGAGGTAAATAGAGACAGGGATAGTCCTCTCCAAATCATCAAGGGAAAGAAAGAAATGTCTCCATTTTTTTTTTTTTTTTTGGCCAGTCCTGGGCCTTGGACTCAGGGCCTGAGCACTGTCCCTGGCTTCCTTTTGCTCAAGGCTAGCACTCTGCCACCTGAGCCACAGCGCCACTTCTGGCCGTTTTCTGTATATGTGGTGCTGGGGAATCGAACCCAGGGCCTCATGTATACGAGGCAAGCTCTCTTGCCACTAGGCCATATCCCCAGCCCTCCATTTCTTTTATCTGCCTCTAATAAGAAGCAGCCACCAATACAAGTTAAATCCCCAGGTGTCTAGTCATCAAACATCCTCTGTTGGGCTGGGGCTGTAGCTCAGATGTAGAGCAGTTGGTAGTATACATAGGCCCTGGGCTCTATCTCTAGCACAAGCTACAAACCATGACAGCAACAACACTCCCCTCTGGATTCACACCCTCTGGATTCGCAGTTGTATAATCACTATGGAAACAGAACAATATATTTGTTTACTTTTTTGGGTCACAATTTATTATGTCCCTACTAAGTATTAGGTGCATAGCTAATGCAGTTCCTTATTTAATCCTCATGGATGTATGATCAAAAGAAGGGACTGAACAGATCTCTGACCATATTTCATAGATGATGAAATTAAGACTTAAGGCCAGGCAGGGTAATGCACACTTGTAATTCTGGCACTTGGGAGGCTGAGGCAGGAGGATTGCATGTTCCAAGACCAGCCCTGGGCTACACCAATCTTACCTCAAAAGTAAACAAAGAAACTGGAGACTCAGAGAGGTTTAGTAGCTCAACCAAAGTAAAGAACGAATGTAACAGCCAAATGGACAGGATTTCCACTCCCTTAACGTGTGACACTTAAAGAGATTGATGTAAAGAGGAAGGATTTCTACCCTAGTCAATAGAAATAAGGGAAGTTGGTCATAGAATGGGAGGCAAGGACGCATTAGTGGAGGTGAGTGCAGGCCAGGTACAGAAGGAAAAAAAAAAAGTAAAAGAAATATGGGAGGGCTGAACCAGCAGGAAATGTGCCCAAGAGACAGAGTCAAGAAGGAGGGCGAGGGGCTGGGAATATGGCCTAGTGGCAAGAGTGCTTGCCTCCTACACATGAAGCTCTAGGTTCGATTCCCCAGCACCACATATATGGAAAACGGCCAGAAGGGCGCTGTGGCTCAGGTGGCAGAGTGCTAGCCTTGAGCAAAAAGAAGCCAGGGACAGTGCTCAGGCCCTGAGTCCAAGGCCCAGGACTGGCCAAAAAAAAAAAAAAAGAAGAAGAAGAAGGAGGGCGAAGGCTGGGCACTGGTAGCCCACACCTGTAATCCTAGCTACTCCTGTCTGAGATCTGAGAATCACAATTCAAAGCCAGCCTGGGCAGGAAAGTTTGTGAGATTCTTATGTCCAATTAACTATGCACAAGCAAAAAAAAAAATCCAGAAGTCGAACTGTGGCTTAAGTGGTAGAGTGCTAGCCTTGAGCACAAAAGCTAAGGAGCAGTGCACAGGCCCTGAGTTCAAGCCCCAGGATCAGCACAAAACAAAACAACAAAAAAAGAGGGAGCAGCTAGGAGGGTTTGAGGAGGCCAAGGTAGGGTCAGTGGCTAAGTACAGACCACACCTCAGGCTAAATTGACCTTCTAGCACCTTCCTTCTGGCCTCCTCGCTTCTTGTAGATGATCTTGTCCTTTTTCTTACTCTTCCTCTTCTTCTTCTCCTTCTCCTTCTTCTTCTTTTTTTGGTCAGTCATGGGGCTTGAACTCTGGGCCTGGCCGCTATCCCTGAGCTCTTCAGCTCAAGGCTAGCACTCTACCACTTGAGCCACAGCACCACTTCTACTTCTGTCTTTCTGATGGTTAATTGGAGATAAGAGTCTCACAGACATTGCTGCGTGGGCTGGCTTTGAACCACGATCCTCAGATCTCAGCCTCCTGAGTTGTTAGGATTACAGGTGCCTGGCTTCCCTTCTCTTCTTTTCTTATATGTGTGTGTGTGTGTGTGTGTGTGTGTGTACTGGGGTTTGAACTCAGAGTTTCCTGCTTGCTAAGTAGGCACTCTACCACTTGAGCCACGCCCTCAGTTTGTCCCAATCCCTAACAGGTAGAGAGCAACCTGAGTAATGACACTCCTTCACTTCCTCCTTCATGGCTAAACTACAAGGTGGGCACCTCTTTAGCCTCATTTTACAGATGAGGAAACTAAGGCACAGGAATGCAAGAGTACAGGTGGCCTGAAATGTGGCATTCATCTTCTGAGGTCTCTTCCGGCCTGGCCATCACCTGAGACTCAACCTGCTGTAGATAACTGAGGTGCTTATATTCCCATCATCACTTGTTGTGGGTCCATCAGTGACATCATGAAAGCATGTGACTATAGCCCTCAGCAGTGGGTCAGGAACAGAAAGAACCTATCATCTGTACTCTACAGGCTAAACTTTTGCTTTACTGGGCAGCTCCAAGCCTTCCCACATCTACTCTGCCCAAGACAGTTGCTGACCACGAGACTACTGAAGACCTCGCGGAGGGCACTGACGGGGAGATTCAGGAAACCCAGAAGGAAAAGCAAAAGGATCAGATTCCAGTTTTTTCAGACTACCAAACATAAGCCAAGTTGTCCATTTCTGGAATAACAACATGAGTGAGTTGGATACCACAGTTCCAGGCAACCAAAGGCATAAAATTGTTCGAAATTCCATCTCAAACAATGGCTGGGTACAATTGTGTATACCTGCTATCCTAGTGAAATGGGGAATTGAAGTAAGAGAATCAGACCATAATCCAGCCAGGGCATAAATCTAGACTCTTATCTTTCAAATAACCATTGCAGGTGCTAGGAATGTGGCTTCGTGGTAGAGTGCTTGCTTGGCATGCATGAGGCCCTGGGTTCAATTCCTTGGTACCAGATGAACAAAAAAATTAATTAGTTTAAAAAATAACCACTGCAAAAAAAAATGAGACCGGTGGAATGGCTCAAGCAGTAAAGAAAGTTCAAGCCAGGTACCATAGCTCACAACTGTAATCTTAACTACTCAGGCAGGAAAGTTCACGAAACTCTTATCTCCACTAAACTACCAAAACAAGCCAGAAGTAGAGTTGTGGCTCAAGTGGTAGAGTGCTAGCCTTGAGCAAAAAAGCTCAGAAACAGCACCCAGGCCCTGAGTTCAAATAAATAAATAATTTTTTAACAGAATATGAGAAGTCAGGATCCAGCAAATATGGCAGACACAGAGCAACTCCTCTCTTTGCTGCCTTCACTTCATAGGGTACCCTGTTTGCCAAATCTACCCATCATGGCTAAAAGTTCAGAGGCAGTGCCCAGGCCCTAAATTCAAGCCCCAGGACCCGTCAATCCCCTCCCTTCAACAACAACTACAAAAAATCAACTGCCAAGGCAGGAAGTCAAAAGGAACTGCTCTAGTCAACAGCCCAACATAGCTCCAAGTCACCAGCCATCTTGGACATCCTTCAAGGTACTGCAGCACCTGCTGATACCAGACTGCAACCACATAAAACATGCCTTTGACAACTACCAGGATTCCTAACCCACAGAAATATGAATAAAATGAACAGTTGCTTTAAGTGGTGAGTTATGGGACAATTTGTAATATGGGCACTGGCAACTGAAACAGATCATGTGCTGTTCCCACTTCCCAGAAGGGGGAACTGAGGCTTGAGGTGTGTATGTGCCGAAGTCATATACTTGGAAAATGAGATCGGTGAGCCTCATACCTGGGTCTCTTGAATCGAAATCACAGCCCCTCTCACTGTGCCCCTGACATTGCTTCACTTCCAAGAAGAGAACATTCTCTTCAGATTCCATTAGTTTCCAAACCTGCGCGTGCAATCAAGAGTCAGCTGTGTTCAATGTCAAAGAGATTTCCAGGCCCCACCCCAGGCCTACTGAGTCAGAATTTTTCAGGCTTGGAGCAGGGCTCCGCATTCTGGACTAGCACCCCAGGCAACCCTGTGGCCATGGTCTGTGAACCAGTCACTGAACCTGTTGCTAAGCCAGGCTATTCTAAGACAACCAGAAAGGACCAGAAGTGCCCCCCCCCCCCAAACTAAGAACACTACCACGGATATACACACATTGCATTAAATTTTATTTTATTTCCCGGGGCTTGAATTCAGGGTCTGGGCACTGTCCCTGAGCCTCTTTGTGCTCAAGGCTAGCATTCTACCACTTGAGCCACAGCAACACTTCTGGTTTTTGAGTGGTTAGTTGGAGATAAGAGTCTCATAAGGACTTTTCTGCCCAGGCTGGCTTTGAACTGCCATCCTCAGATCTCAGCCCTCCTGAGGAGCTAGAGTTACAGGCATGAGCCCAGCACCAGGCTGCATTTAAGTTAGACTTTCCTCCCCACCCCCACCCCTTTAATATAGTATCTTCCCCTACATTGCCCAAGCAGGTTCCAAATTCCTGGGCTCCAGTGATCTTGCCTCAGTCTCCTGAATGACAGACTGAAGCCCCTAGCACCATGCCCAGCAAAAATGAGACTTTCTTGTCCCAAATATCAGAGAAGTCTTTTTTGTTTTCTTTATTCTTGTGTCAGTACTGGAGCTTGAACTTAGGGCCTAGGCACTGTCCCTTAGCTTTTTCACTCAAGAATCAGTGGCTCACGCCTCTAATACTAACTACTCTGGAGATTGAGATCTGAGGATTATGGTTCGAAGCCAGCCAGGCAGGAAAGTCTTTGAGACTCTTACCTCCAATTAATTCCCAAGAAGTCAGAAGTGGAGTTGTAGCTCAAGTGGTAGAGCACCAGCTTTGAGTGAAAAAGCTAAGGAACAGCACTGAGTTCTAGCTCCAGTACTGGCACACACACTAAAAAAATTATGATAGAGAGGTAACTCAGTGGTAATGTATTTAGCAAGCATGACAAAGCCCAGTTTCATCACCAGCACCACTAAAGAAAGAAAAAAAAGCTAGGCACCATGGATTATGCTTGTACTCTAGCTACTCAACACTTAGAGCTGCTGGGAGCTGGTGGCTCATGCCTATGATCCTAGCTACTCAGGAGGCTAAGATTTGAGGGTGGAAATTCAAAGCCATCCCAGGCAGTTAAGTCCATGAGACTCCTATCTCCAATTAACCACCAGAAAAGTGGAAGTGGAACTGTGGCTCAAAGTAGTACAACTCTGGAGCCTTGAGCAAAAGAGGTCAGAGACAGCATCCAGGCCCTGAGTTCAAGCCCTGGGACCAAACCAAAAGGAGAAGAAAAAGAAGAGGAGGAGGAGGAGGAGGAGGAGGAGGAGGAGGAGGAGGAGGAGGAGGAAAAGGAGGAGGAGGAGGAGGAGGAGGAGGAGGAGGAGGAGGAGGAGGTGGAGGAGGAGGAAGAAGAGGAGGAGGAGGAGAGAAGAAAGTGGAAGGAAGGGAGGGAAGGGAGGGAGGCAGACAAGCAAGCAAGCAGGCAGGCTGAAACCTTAGGGAAGAATTGAAACAAACATGAAATTCACCCATAAATTCAAATTGGACCCAGTAAAATCTGAGGGATTAGCAATGGGATGGGAAACCAAGCTGCAATTTCAGAAATAGCCAGCCACCCTCCATCCCCGGTTGAAGGTGTAAAAGCTAGCTCCCTTTCCAGTTCTAGGCTAGGGTAAACTGTACCAGAAGGGTCACCTCACACACCTTTGGAGAATATGGGAGTCCAAAGTCTCCTACATCAGTGTCCTGACCACCGCCCCCCCCCCCCCCCCCGCAACAGGGTCTCTCCAAAGCCCACATCTGTCCCAATGCCCAATTCTCCCCGCTTACAAGGTGTATGTATACCTGCATTCTCCCACCTTACATTTTCACAGTCCATTCCTTTGATTGCAATCACTCTGGGCAATGGTGATTACATTCCATTAACTGTCGGAATCAATTGAACAGCAAGCTTTCCTTCCTAAAGGGAAGGGCCAGGATCCAGTACTTGGCTGACTGCAGAGCCCAGGAGGAATTCATTTTGAAGGGAGGTCCAGAATGAGAGGAGACACTCAGAGATCTTTTCTACAGTATACAATGACAGGAAGAGAAAGTCCGGGTAAGAAAAGGAGATATGCCTGTGAGCTCAGCACCTGAGAGAAGGTGAGACAGAAGGGTACCAGTTTGAGGTTAGCCTGAGCTATAAGTGAAACCTATCTCCCAAAAAAAAAAAAAAAAAAAGACGCGGCAAGCCAGTGCTGGTGGCTCACTCCCATAATCCTAGCTACTCAGGAGGCTGAAATCTGAAGATCACAGTTTGAAGCCAGCCCAGGCAGGAACTCTGTGAGACTTTTACCTCAAACTACCAAAAACCTAGAAACGGAGCTGTGGCTCAAAGTGGTAGAGTGCTAGCCTTGAGTGAAAAAAGTTCAGCAACAGTGCCCAGGCCTGAGTTTAAATCAGGACCAGCATGGGGGTGGGTGTGGGGAAAGACAAGCCAGGCACTGGAGGTTCATGCCCATAATCCCAGCTACTCGGGGAGGCTGAGATCTGAGGAGCTTCATTCAAAAATCAGCTTGAGCAGAAAAGTTGCTGAGACTCTTACTCCAATCAACCAGCAAGAAGCCAGAAGTGAAGGTATGGCTCAAGTGGTAGAGTGCCAACCTTGAGCAAAAATAGCTAAGTGAAAACAAGGCCCTGAGTTCAAGCCTTAGTACCACTAGTATACACAGACAACACACACACACACACACACACACACACACACAAATAATGACAATCTCCAAGCAAGGTGCTGGTGATTTACCCTTATAATCCTAGTTACTACAGAGAATGAACTCTGAGGATCACGAATTGAAGCCAGAATAGGGAAACAAATCAGAGAGACTCTTCTCTCCAATTAACCAGCAAAAAGCTAGAAGTAGAGCTGTACCTCAAGCCACAGAGTGCCAGCACTAAAGGACAGTGCCCAGGCCCTGAGTCTAAGCCCCGAGTACTAGTGTGGACACATGCACGCTTGCACATGCGCACGCACGCACGCACGCACACACAAGGCACAAAGTTATGAAGAGGACTTGGAATCTTCAACTCCCTGATACAATGTTGTGATGGATCCACGTGAAACAGGGAGATAAGCTGAAGGACTCATTGGCAGCAAAGCAAGGCTCAGAGTTGTGCCATCCAAGGTATATTCAGGGGCCAGCAAAATAAAAAACATACCCTTGCTAGGTGTGGCATCGCTTTTACTCTTCCTACCTGCACCCGTCTCTGCCTAGGAAGCTCAAAGGGAAGACAGATTCTATCCACCAACGTTCCAGGGTCTCTCCTAGGATGAGGGATGGCTTGTAGCCCATCTTCCTACATTCACTGAGGTTGGTAGCAATGATCCAGAAGCCTCTGGTATAAAAAGAAGCCATTTCAGGGATGCTGATATGTCATTATTGCCTAGATTTATAAAAATTTAATCTAAACAGAAGATTCCACTGAAGGGGGTTTTATCATTTGAAATATGTATTTGTATGCATAAATGTCATAGGTAAAGATCTATTTTATTACTCTTCCCAATTCCTGCCCTGCCCAGCACCCATATCTATTGTGCAGAGACAACAGTTCAGTTTGCCCTTCTGGAGGGGGAGGGGAGCTTTGCAAAGCTTCTCTTAGCCATGGAGAGGCAGGAAGAAGTAACAAGGACAAGTTGAGTCCGACCTAAGAGTCCCTGTGTTTGCACTCTTGCTTCTCATGTACCTTTGTGTGTGTGTGTGTGTGTGTGTGTGTGTGTGTGTGTGTGTGTGTGTATGAGTGAGAGAGAGAGTCTGGGGGAGAGAGAGAGAGAGAGAGTGTGTGTGTGTGTTCTGGACTTGAACTCAGGGCCTTGGGCTTCTTTAGCTCAAGACTCGTGTTCTACCACCTGAGCCACAGCTCTAAGTCAGCTTTTTGGGGGTGTTTTGTTTTTTGGTGGTAGTTAATTGGAGAGAAGGGTCTCATGACTTTTCCTGCCCAACCTGGTTTTGAGCTATGATTCTCAGATCTCAGCCTTGTGGGTAACTAGGATTATGGGTATGACACACAACGGGTATATATTTTTCTTCTCTTCTGTGATGGAGGCTTTTGTTTTTTGTGTGTCCAGTACCAGGGCTTAACCTGAGGCTTCTACCTTTGACTCCTACTTGAGCCATCCCAGCCTTTTTGTCTTTATCTTATTGAAACAGAGTTTTGAATTGGGGATGTGGCTCAAGTGCACTTGTCTATCAAGTAAAAGGCTCTGATTTTAATTCCCCATACTGAAAGAAAGAAAGAAAGAACGAGAGAGAGGGAGGGAGGGAGGGAGGGAGGGAGGGAGGAAAAGTAATCATGATAACCACAACAACTAAAAACAGTAATAACATAGGGTCTTACTACATAACTAAGGATGGTCTCAAACACAGGATCTTCCTGTGTCAACCCCCTATCTGGTTGAGATTACAAGTGTGCACTACCACACCTGGCAGTAAAATGCAGTTTTTATGGCGTCCAAGACATTGTTCACTGCCCAAACCATTGGTAGGAGTGTGTTGAGTTTATTAAATAATTATGTGCCTAATAAAAAAGTAGAAACTGTTCTTTTTATTCTTGTCTTTTATGCTGCCCTGGTTAGCCCCCAAGATCCTGCCTCACCGCCCCATAGCTGGCACTACAGGCATGACAACCAAGCCCAATCCGAACACATTTTGTCGAGAAATCTCTACCAACAGGATATCTCTGAATGTTGTTCCTGGTGAAACATGAGTTCCTCTTCCCCAAGGAGCACTAAGGGTGGCCGGATCCCTCAGACAGCACAGCGGGCCTCCAGAATGGTGACAAACCACCACGTCGGGTGGCCAGGGATGTGCAATCTAAGTGCAAAGGAATGTGATTTCTGCGCATAGCATCCGGGGCTATCTTCAAGCTTGGCCAGTGGGGTCCATGTGTCAGCTCCCTGGGAGGGGGGGAGGGGAAAGGACTTCAAAGGACTTATGTGGTTTCCAAGAACTGACAGAACGTTTGACTCTGGCATTGTGCCGGCATCACACGTTAATTAAATTATATGGCAGAAACACCACAATGTCAAGGTCAGATATTACAGCCGTCAAAGCCTAACATTAGGCGCGGTATTTTATAGTATAGAGCAAAGTATACCTTCAAACAAATTCCTTTATCTTTCCTAAGCCTCTCTTGCCTCTGGCGCTTAAGAAATCCACCAGTCCACGCTTCCCATTTGAAGAGCATCCTGAACAACGTTGTTGGGGGGTGAGGAGGGGCTCCACAAGACCCTCTGGCTTGCTAGACAGTGGGAAATCTTGGAGGACCCACCTGCTTGTCCCACCTGAGCCTTCACTTTGTGCCTTGGGCCTTTGTGTGGCCAAGCTTCCCCATGAAGAACATTCTAGAACTGCATATAAAAGCCACAGCCAGAGCTCAGTGGCAAAGTGCTTGCCTAGCAAGTGCAACATCCTGGGTTCCATCCTAAGTACCAAAAGAGAAAAGACAATAAAAAAAAAAATCCACAGCCAGTTCTCTGTGTGTGTGTGCGCGCGCATGTGCACTCACGCATGTGCCACACTGGTCCTATGGCTCAAACTCAGGGTCTAGGCACCATTCCTGAGCTTTGGGGCTCAAAGCTAGCACTCTACCACTTGAGGCACAGCTCCACTTCCAGCTTTTTGTTGTTAATTAGTGATAAAAGACTCTCACAAACTTGCCTGCCCACAGTGGCTTCAAATTGTGATCCTCACCCTCCACAGACGAATGGATCCAAAAAATATGGTACTTATACACAATGGAATACTACATAGCGATTAGGAATGGTGAAATACTGTTATTCGCAGGGAAATGGTCAGAACTCGAACAAATAATGTTGAGTGAGACAAGCCTAGAACACAGAAAACAAAGGGGCATGATCTCCCTGATATATGACTGTTAACAAAGGGAGATGGAGAGACAGTAGAGACCAAGTCTGTGAATACTGTATATGTTCTTGATACATTGTATTGTATATCTACCTGACCTAGACAAGGGATAGAAAAACAGGTCGTAAGATATCATAAGAAATGTACACACTTCCCTACTATGTAACTGCACCCTCTTTGCACAACACCTTGTAAAAAAATTTATGTCCAATTAATAAAAAAAAAATTGTGATCCTCAGATTTCAGCCTTCTGAGTAGCTGGGATTACAGGCATGAGCCACAGGCACCTAGCTGACCAGTTCTAAGATTATTTAATCAGCAGAGTATTCAACTAGTCAGAAAATGTGGGGCAAGGGACTTTCCTCATGGATGTTGTGTCCTCATCTCCTCCCCCCCAGCGCCTGAGTCTAGGGTTCTGGGGATGAAAACCAGGACCACACACAAATGCAAGCTACATTCCTGGGTTCTTCCAGTCTCCTCTAAAAATTCCAAGATTGCCAGGTACTGGTGGCTCACCTGACTACCCAGTAGGGCTGACATCTGTGGATCATGGTTTGAAGCCAGGCATGAACAGGGAAGTCCATGAGACTCTTAATCTCTAATTAGCTACCAAAAAAGCCAGAAATGGAGTTGTGGCTCAGGTAGTAGAACACCAACCTTGAGCAGATTTGAAAAAAAAAAGGCTCAGGAACAGCCTCCTGGCCCTGAGTTCAAGCCCCAGAACCAGCAGCACCACCAACACCAAGACAAAAACAAAAAACAAGCCAGGCACGGACTCATGCCTATAATACTAGCTACTCAGAAGCCGAGCTTTGAGGATCTTGGTTCAAAGTCAAGCCTAAGCAGGACAGTCCATGTGACTCTTATACCTAATCAACTCTTCAAAATGCCAGAAGTGGAGCTATGGTTCAAGTGGTAAAGTGCTAGCCTTGAGCAAAAACATTCAGTGATGGGGCTGGGGATATGGCCTAGTGGCAAGAGCACTTGCCTCGTATACATGAGGCCCTGGGTTCGATTCCCCAGCACCACATATACAGAAAATGGCCAGAAGTGGCGCTGTGGCTCAAGTGGCAGAGTGCTAGCCTTGAGCAAAAAGAAGCCAGGGACAGCGCTCAGGCCCTGAGTTCACGGCCTAGGACTGGCCAAAAAAAACCATTCAGTGACTGGCACAAAACAAGAAATTAAAAAAAAAAGAAGCCCAATATCTTATTTGTACAACCACTACAGCTAGCTTGATACCAACTCTTAAGAAACACTTTCTGTATAATACAAGGTACTATTTTAAGTGCTTTGTAGCCACCAACAAATTTATTCTTCCTAACATTAAGAAGTAGGTTGTATTATTAGCCTCCCTTTCAGAATAAAGACAGAGCAATCCAGATTGATAGCAACCACCTAAAGTTGCATAGTTCTTCAAGTGGTGGAAGCAGGTTTTGAATCCAGGTCCTCTATTTCCTCCACACTAACTGCCACATAGTCTCCCTGTGGAAGATAGCAGCTTTACTGAATGCCTGTTATGTACAAGGCACATAGATAAGATGTTAGGGGCTGGAAGGGTGATACACAACTATATATGAGGGTAAACTATTTCTAAGTACTAGTTTAAAATGAAGTTAAACTAATTTCAATCTTTCAAGGGTTTTTGAGTTGTTGCCAATGGTAGGCGTATTGAATAAATATAGTGCTTTTGAAAATCTGCCTTCAAATACAGATGCTCATTGTACTGGTCTTTCCATTTTTTTTGGTGGGTTTGAACTTTTTGCAGATAAACATTTTTAATTTAAAACAAAGTCAGGCGCCAGTGGCTCACGCTTATAATCCTAACTACTTAGGAGGCTGAGATCTGAGGTTTGTGGTTTAAAGCCAACCAGGGCAGGAAAGTCCATGAGATTCTTATCTCCAATTTTCCATCAAAAAGTCAGAAATGGAACTGTGGTTCAAGTAGTAGAGCAATAGACTTGAGTACAAAAATCCAGGGACAGCACCTGAGATCTGGATCATGGTTTGAAACCAGCCCAGGTAGGAAAGTCTGTGAGACTCTTATCTTTAATGAACTCCTCAGAAAAATCCAGAAGTGGCTCTGTGCTCAAGTGGTAGAGTGCTAGCCTTGAGCAAAGGAAGCTCAGGGACAGTGCCCAGGACCTGAGTTCAAACCTCAGTAGTGGAAAAAAAATTCAATTAGCCTGAATTAGACATTTGGGGAATGATAAGCAAGAAACTGAGCAAATCCAGGCAAGGTGGCTTAAGCCTGTAATTCTAGTCACCAGGGAGGTGAAGATAGGGGAAAATCAGCATAGGCATAAAAATCACCAGGGAGGTGAAGATAGGGGAAAATCAGCTAGGGCATAAAAATCCAAAAGACTTTCAATCTTCATATAAGGTCTCTCCATGTAGCCTAGGTTTGGCCTTGAACTTACTATGTAGCCTAGAGTGACCTGTAACTGGAGGCATGCATCACCATGCTCAGTCTTGTGATCAATTATACTTTTACAGTACGAAAGGATAGTGACTAAGTGTTGACAATTGCCCAACATGGCTACCCAAGGCCTCAAGCTCCCTGGCAGGGAACTTAGGCTATTCTCCTAGGCTCACCAGGCCACTCAGAGGGGCTGAAGCTCTCTCTGGGACGACTGGCAACTTATCACTCACTCTTAGAAAGTTCTGGGTGAAAGGATTTCAGGGGCCATTCACTCGTTTCTGAACGATGTCACCTGAACTTGAATGGAAAAAAGACAGAGAGCTGTTGAGGGGCAGTCGGGCTTCCTGGGGCTTGGACTAGCTAGGGAAGGGGTGCTCAGGTTTGGGGGGTGAGGGGGCCTGAGCAGTGGACTGGAGAGGGCATGCTGCCAGCTTTGGCTGGCCTTGAGCCAGGAAGTCTGACTGAACTTGGGCCAGCCCTGTTGGCCCACAGACTCTGTAAGCTGAACTGCTGCAGTGCTCCTGGGCCTCTTTGTTTTCATTCCCCCACAGTGCTCCCTTAGTGTTTAGGAATGTGCTTTGAAGGTTCCAGAGAGAGTAGAGGCTGGGCCCAGGCCAGATGGCTAGAGGGAGGGCACCTGTGATCACACTGAATGACTACCCCATGGGACAGGTGGAATCCAGGGGAGGGGCTTGCAACAGGGGAGCCACTTAAGTCAGCACCCCCCCCCCCCTTGTTGGTAGACTCCCCTTGCAGTGCTAAACCTTGGAGAGACTCGGGTTTGTTTTGTTAAGGGAGACCAGGTCCCCCAGAGAGGCTGCGTTGGTCCAGGAACTTGGGGAGCTAAGCTCTACTCTTCTGTTTGTCCAGGGCTAGAAAGAACAGCAGGGTGGGTTTGGGCTTTAAAACAAAACAAAACAAAAAACCCAAAAACTGTCTCCTTAATTTGCATCAGAATAATCTTCCAGGCCTGCCTGAAAAACAAAGTCAGATTTTTTTTCCAAGGACTGGAGAATAGATGGAGGGACCACAATCTGAAAGAAAAGTACTTGGCTCAGGCCAGGCTTGGTTGAGGGGGTGAGGCTAACAGGGACCTCCTTCCTATAAGCCCACATGCAGGCTGTGGGCAAAAGGGGACCCCAAGGTCTGGGAATGTGGCTTAGTGGTAGAGTGCTTGTCTAGCGGGCGTGAAGCCCTGGGTTCGATTCCTCAGTGCCACATACACAGAAAAAGCCAGAAGTGGCGCTGTGGCTCAAGTGGTAGAATTGAGCAAAAGAAGCTCAGAGACAGTGTCCAGTCCCTGAGTTCAAGCCCCAGGACAGGCTGAAAAAAAAAAAAAGGAAGTCACTTTCTTCTCTGACTGCTAAAGCTACTGTTCTCTGCCTCTTAACCAATTTCCCCCATTGCACTCAATGGGGGACTCAATACATATGGGGAAGGAGAAGTCTTCTATGACACATGCAGTCTTTTTTGCAAGCTGGTACTTTACCCCCATCCTGCTGGAGCCCAAGTATTCAGCTGCTGCTTTTCTGTGCCTCTGTGATCTGATTAGCTTTCAAACACACACCTAGTCTTTGGGCTCTGAACACATCTGTTTCTTTCTGTCCTCACACCCATTCATACAACTCCAGTTCAGGCACGCAATGGTACTGCACACAAGCAAGAACCCTAAGGCCACAAGGAGATCCAGGTCATTTTTCAGCAGCCAGCATTGTCTGGAGCTATGGTAGACAGCACTCTTACCTATAGTGCCATTGGCTCTGTGTAGGCTTAAGCATCGCCCCCTCCCATCCCTTGATTTCCATTGCTCCTTGATTTCATTCAGCCCCAGCATTAATGTGCGCCCGGGCTCTGCTTAAGGTAAACAAAATGATCAGAGGGGTCCTTTTCTCCCCTCTCTCAGAAGTCACTTTCTCTGCCTAGGTAATGATTGCCTTTTCCTCACAGCTTCCTCTCAGCTTACGTATATTTACTGCACGTTGCGCTCTGGATAGACTTTAATTAGGCACCAATGCACCCAGGGGCAAAAACTCAAGGACCCCTCTTGGGTTGAGCAAATGGGGCCCAGGCCCAATGCAGAAGCCTGCAGCCAGCTCCCCTGGCTGGTAAGTGAAGGGCTGCCAGCAGGTAGAGGAGGTTGTCCATCCTCAGTTAATGATCGCCTTAGGCACCAAGTGATGGAAAATCCAGGCAGGCTGGTGAGCTGCGGGGCGCAGCCAGGGACAATTGTATGGACCAGTTTAACGGGACTGTGGGAGGGATGGCAGAGGAATGGGGGGTGTGTGTGTGTGTGTGTGTGTGTGTGTGTGTGTGTGTGTGTGTGTGTTTCCTGGTCTCTTTCTTCTCTGGAGCCTCCCCTGCCACCTTTCCCTCTTACTTGCTCTGGCTTTCCGTTTTTCTCTTCCGTTTCCATAGTCCATGCGAGTTGAAATTAGAAAGGTCTTTGAATTCATTTATTTGTTTTAATAAAGACAGCATTTTTTAAGCAGCATATTTGCAGCAATTGAGTGTTAAACTAAACACTAAGCCAACTAAATGTGTTAGGGGGAAATGAAAAGTCAGTTTACAAGAAACATATAATTAACGCGTTCTTTGACTTTCCCTAAGCCTTTGTCTGGCATGGGACAAGACAGAGGAACCATAATCAACTTTAATAAAATGAAAGATGGTCTTGAGGCCAAAGGGGAACTAAAAAATTTGGAGTACGAAATAAAGGCCAAGGAAGACTCCTGCATTACAATAAATATGTTAAAAAATACATCTTTTGTTGCCTTCTGCTCAGTCAACAGCCACATTTGTTCTCTTTCCCACTAGGAAGGTTCCAGAAGGCTCGAGTTGAGACTGTACCTGTTAAAAGCGACAGAAGATGAGCCTTGGAGGGGGAGGGGAGGAGGTACAAGGCACTGGCAAGAGAAGCATGGGAGTTTCAGGAGGCTGATAAATCCAGGCTAATGGAAATTGCTATTGCACAACACGGAGTCTTCACGTGGCCTGACTTCCAATAAACTGTTCCCCTCCTCACCCCTTGGAGAAAGTGAAATAAGACATTAGACTTTCAATAATCTCATATGGTGATGATCAATCAAAACCTAGAGGAGAAGGCCAATTTATAGAAATTGTATCTGCTTCACTGAGCACCTGGAAAGGAGACTGTGCTGGCCTTTGCCTTTGATGTGTGAAGTTGCCCCCCAAAAAACAAACGCCCCCAAAGCATGGCCTGCACACGTGGGTCTTTTCAAAGGGCCGGGTACTCCTGAGGCTGCTGTGGGTAGTTCACTGTGGTGACCAAAGCAAGTTTACACCACATCAAAGCTATCTATTTCTATTATCTGATGGCTATTTTAAGCTGAAATGGACATCTTTCTTATTTTGGTTTATCACCCCTAAAGTTTATTTACTGAATTAACTTTTAATGGACCCTCTACTTTGTTCTTCGGAGTTGGCTCTGAAGTCTTGAGCCTCTTTAGCTAGGCCCCCTCCAAGCCTTTGTGACCAGTTTGCCTTTGTGACCCCACCCCCTAGCCCAATCTTGGTGGTAAAGGGCCCGGTCTGTTAACTCCTTGCCTGCTGGTGTCTTTTTTCTGTAGCTACTAATCACATCCTTTTGATCACTGCCAAGTTCTCAGATTGAAGGAAGGAGAAAGGACCTCTTGACCATTCTGGCTGGCTTTCCACATGAGCCTGAAAATGTCGACAAATTTGAAACATCTGCCGGGCTGCTTTGGTCTGATTGCTAAAATATGCCGACCTCAAGTCCCCTCCCCCCCCGCCCTTTTTAATCTGTTTCATATTCACAAATTAAGCATTTAGTCTGGGTAATAAATCAGGGCGGTTTACGAGGCTCACACGAGACAAACAAGCGAGAAGGACGCAACACAAGCCCCTGGAAGCGGAGTGCCCGAGCTGCCAGAATCTGGTACTCCACGCGCTGGGACGTGGAGGGCAGCCTGACGCGCCCGGACACGCAATCCGAACCCACACTTTGGCGGGTCTCAGAGTTTGGCAGAATAGGGAGTGGCAGAGGGGGCAGCCCTAGTCTTGGCCCACACCCCTCCAACCTTCCCCGATGAGAACCCCAGGCACGGGCCCGCCCCCACCTCGGAGCGACTGGTGGCCCCCGCCCCTCCCCCTTCCCAGGAAGCAGCCGCGGCCAAAGGCGACAACCTCACCCCTGCATACACTCAGTGGTGGGCCATTAAGCCTCACCCAGCAGAGAAGCCTAGGTACTCCTCCCCTACCTCTCTCTCCCATCGGCTAGGCTCGGCCTTTAAAGATCCCAGGCCCAACACTAACCAGGGAAGCGGACGACCCGCTCCACGTCCACATGTGACCTCCACTATGCCTAGGCGCTTTGCCTCTCCGCACCCCAATCTTTCTGCACCTCCTCGTCCAGTAGTCACAATGCTACTTTCAGATTCAGATAGGGGAAGGGGGGCTCCTTTAGAGTAGATCAAGGCTTGTTAAGGACTTGGGGGGGAGGGTAGCAGAAGCACCTACAGGGCCCAGGTGTCCCCGCAGCAGAAACCCCAGTTCAGGTTTTAGTGACCACGGAAACTCGAGGGGCCCCAACCCCTCGAGTTTTCTCGGGGGAGGGCAGTTTCCCCGCTCTCCCCCCCCCCGTTCATTCTGAGAAGCGGACCTGCAACCCGCGATTTCAAGGTAGTCTCAGCCCCCCCCCCACCCCCAAAGACCTTGGGAGACATCGGAGAGGGAGGAGGGCTCTGGGGTCACCTCCACTGGGCCTCCGTCAAGTTCCCCAATCGACCAGTGGTTTCTGGATGCTACGATGGGGCCACGACGGCGGAGAGACGATCGGCGGGAAATCGGGCAGCCTGGCAGGCAACCCACCCCAGCTCTAAAGAGGAAGCATAGGAACAATTCCCTAACACAGCACACACGTCGCCCTTCCTCTTCCCCCAGCACACATTCCGACTGCGAAAGCCATTACCGGCGGCGCGCGAGAGACTTTTTAAATATTTACAGCCCGCTCTCCGCACGGTAGCCTGATCCATCTTGTGGGCGCGGAGGCGGGGCGCGGGGTTCCGCTCAGCGGAGGCGCGGAGCCGGAGCGGAGGGGGGGGGGGGCGCTAGCTGCTTTCTCTCCCCCCCTCCCTCCCCAACGGCCGTTGGGTCCTCCCGGAGCCCCCACCTCGTCCCCTCCCCTCCGGGTGGGGAGGAGACCCAAGATTGCGCTCCGATCGCCGGGGGGGGGGGGGCCTGACCGGGCCTGAGCTGGCAAGAAGCTGTGGGGGGGGGGGGGGCAGCGTCCGGGAGGAGGGAGGGCAGGGAGGCTGATTTAAAGGTTCTCACCGGGAAGCAAGCGAGGCACAGACCTGAGAGCCGCCCGCGCGGTGAAATCCGAGGAGCTCTCTTGGCGAGGAGGGGCTGTCAGAGGCCATTTATCTCTCGCCAGAGTGGAGGCTCGGCTCCCACACCGCCCGCGAGTAACAATGGCAGCGAGCAGCAGCTCTGCACGCGCTTCAGTGCATGAATGGATTGCGGAAGATGCCTGCGCTCCGATCGGCTCTGGCGGCTCTCGGAGCACCCCCCCCCACCGCTTCCCCGCCCGCTGCCCCCCGCCCCCGCAGCCTCCCCCCCCCCCCAGCCCTTGTGGGCGCCTCGTGGTTCCGCAAGTTGGGCCCCGCGCCGTGGTCCCTTCTCTCACCGAACGCCGCTCCCCCCCTGCCCCCCCCCGCGACGTCCCCGGCCCCCACTGCTGTTCCCAGGGCCTTGGCACCTTGCCAACGAGTGTCATTAGGGGCTGAAACTTGACACTAGCTTTCTCGGCCTCCCCGATTGCAGACACCCCCCACCAGCTCGCTCCCTCGTACGCTCCCCTCGCCCCTCGCGGCAAGTTTACTTTCAAGGAGTTGGACCGTGTTTCCGCCTGCAAAGGCCGACGCCGGCGGCGAGCGGGTGAGGGTGGGAGAGGGTAACAGAGGATGGGCTCAGAAGGGTGTCTTCATCTGCTCTGAGGCCTAGGGTGTTCTATGCCCCCCCCCACACACACACACTGGCTTTCAGGCTCCGATCCCCTCCCCCATCCCACCTCCGTTTTGTGGCAGCTATAATTCATCGAGACTCTGCGTTTGGCAGTAGCGCTTGTATGCCCTGGGTACCCCCACCCCACCCCACGTGTCATGCCAACTTTCAGGCCATCGGTAGAACCGTGTGTTCAAATTCTCCTCGGCAGTTGACAAAGGTCTCTTGATAGTTGGGACAGCGCCACAAACCATGAGGTCAGCGGCCCAAGTGTTTACCCCCCCCCCACTCTGCAAAGAGACCCCTGTGTCCAGTTGTGTTCTAGGGCCGAAAGCAGGCAGGAACGTCTTGAGACATCTATCCTCAAGCTCTCTAGAGTTTGTTTTGATGGAACGAAAATCAGAACCTCCGAGATGTTTCTGTCCCAGGGAGTCCCCATAATTCTGGATGCATCAGCTGGGGGGGGGGGGGTTGCAAAACGTGGACACACAGAGACCCTAACCCAAGGGAAGAGGCCAGGTCTTGCGGGAAGACGACCACACGCACGCAAAGGCACATTTGGGGAAGACAGAAAGCAAGCACAGTCGACCCAGGAGACTGGCGAGGACAGGCAAGAAGCTGGCAGCAAGACAAAGCCAGCGGAGAGAGCCAGCGAGGCTCAGCCGCAGACCCGGAAACGCAGGCAGCAGCCGCCGCCGCCTGAGCCCCAGCGCCCAGGCTGGCGTGCGCAGCCAGGCCCTGCCTGCCATAGGCCATGCTTGTGCCTTAGGGACGCGCACACTGACTCGGCAGGGCTTGCTTCCAGAAACTGCTCTCTGTCCCGTTGGGGCGGGTCAGGAGTGTCTGTTTGGGTCTTTCCTGCAGATTGGGGCAGTTGAGGGGGGGCAGGCTCCCCAGGTCCAGACTTCTTAGATATCCACAGTTGCCAGAGCTCTGGACAAAGGTAGTAGATTGAGAGGAGTTCACACTTCCTCTGAGCTGGAGCAAGGCACACTACAGGCAGCGAATGTCTCTAGTCTTGTGTCCTCAGGCTCTAGAGTATGGCCACGGCCCACTGAATTTCTTCTGGGCTTTCCTCATGGCAACACCTTTCGGGCACTACCCACCTCTGACCTCACAGCAATCAGGAACCAAGCTGGCTTTTCCACAGGGAGAAGCACAGGAATCACACAGCTTTTCCTCAGCTTCTTCCACCACTTGGACACTGGGCCCATCGATGCTCCCCCCCCCCCCCAGCCTTTGCTCTCTTCTGCAGCCCCCAGGCAGCAGCCACGGAAAGGGGGGGGTCTCCTCCCTCAAATGAAGCTAAACATCCTGCCCCACCCTCCCTCCCCACTGCTGTTGGCTCTGCACACACTCCTTTACCCCCCTCATGCACACATACACAACAGCCTATTCTAGCCTTCCCTGCACTCTGCTGGGTATCTTCCAAATATGACTGTCTCGCCAAAGGGCTGAACAGCTGCAGAGCAGGGAACCTGGAGGCAATGCTGAGGTGACCAAGGGGAGTTGGGGGGCATAGTCCTTCATGGGGAAGGGGCTGTGGTTGGAAAAGAAGGCAGCTAGGAAACGTGGCCTGCAGGAGAGGGGGAGCATAATGGGAAAGCCAGCACTAATCCCTCAGCCTGTTTACTACGTGGGGCTGACAGTTGACAAAAGCCTTTCCCTGAATATTATCTCCTGTGCGCCAGCCTCACCACCCAGCTGTGGGGGAGGTAGAGCAGATAGCATTACCTCCACCAACAAAGGGGGAGACAAGGGGCCCAGAGGTTAAGGGAGATCTGTATGGAGGCCACACTGCTCAGCTGGTGAAGGAGGCCTAAGGTCTGGGGTTTCCTGCCAAAGTTCACTTTTCCTGTTCAATGCTACGTGTGTGCATCTGGGTGAGTATCTGCATGGAGGGTCTAGTTAGGGAAGTCCGGGAAGGAAGGACCCAGCCCCACACCTCTTCCTCTGCCCAGGCCTTGTACAGCAGTCCTTGCTCTTTATACAGCAGCTTGGAACTGCTGACCCCTCCCCCCCCTTACTGGCGTGCTGGGATGCAGGCCTGTCAAGTGCCTCCCTGGGCCTTCAGCAGAGCCCAATTCTGCTCAGCTCTCCTCCCAGCTGTCACCCCCCCCCCCCCTCCCCAATTCGGCTGCAGGATGCCTTGAGTCCAACTGTGGTTTCCGGGCAATAAAACAACTATTAAAGTCTCAGGCACGGCTGGTGATTTGCATCACATCCTCTCGTGCGTGGATTCAATATTTAATACACAATATTGAATACGGATATTAAAAATCAATAGCTGGGGACCCCTGGGGAGGTGGCACAGTGCAATCCTGCTTGCTTTGGAACACAACCAGCTCCTCTAAAAAGACTAGAATGGCAAGTTCAGCCAAGCTGAGCCTGGCGCCAGGGGACGTGAGCAAGAGTGGATACATCTCAGCTTCCTGATCTGCTTAATGGCACTGGCTTTTTCCCCCTAGCCCTGAGGCTTGAACTTGTGGCCTGGGCGCTGTCTCTAAGTTTCTTTTGTTCTACCACTTGAGCCACAGTGCCACTTCTGGCTTTTTCTGAGTAGTTTATTGGAAATAAGAGGCTCATGGTTGTTTTACTGCTCTGGCTGGCTTCGAAGAGTGATCCTGAGATCTCAGCCTCCTGAGTAACTATGATTACATGCACAAGCCACTAGCACCCGGCTAATGGCACTGTTCTTAAGTTAAGCTAAAGGCAAGCCAAAGGCATGGGGGGGGGGGGAGATGAGTACTCATTTTTAAACAGGCTACCAATCAGGTGCACGTGTGTGTCTATCTGTCTGTCTGTGTCTGTGTGTCCTGGGGCCTGAACTCAGGGCCTGGATGCCTTCCCTGAGCTTTTTGTGCTCAAGACCAGTGCTCTATCACTTGAAGTTTCTTTTGCTCTACCACTTGAGCCACAGTGCCACTTCTGGCTTTTTGGGTAGTTTACTTGGAGATGAGAATCTCATGGACTTTCCTGTCTGAGCTAGCTTTGAACCTTGATCCTCAGCTGTCAGCCTCCTGCGTAACTAGGATGGCAGATATGAGCCATCTTTGCCATGTTTTTACTTTCGCTTGTGTTGTTCGTACTTTGGTTTGGTTCTGGACTAGCATATACAGGCACTCAACACTTTTCCCACCATGATGGCTCCTTCCCCTAGGCCTCAGGACATCCATCACCACAGCTCCCATAGGGAGCTATGCTGGCATAAGCTTTTAGGGAGATGAAGCTGGAATCCCAGTGGCTCAGGATACTCTTTACACAGTAACAGAAATGAAAATGCCTGACTCTCAGGGTTTTCTGAGGCACCACCAAGCCTTCAGAAGGAAAACCTTCAGGCTTAATGATGGGTGGCTGGGAGGAGGGAGATATGGAGGGCAAAGGGCAAGAAGGAGACTGAGAAGCTGAAGCACCTCTGTTCCAGAGCCAGGATCCTGATTGTCTGTTAAACTGTCAGGAGACAGCAAGCTCTCGGGATGCATAATTATCTTTTCAGGCCTGAAGAGGAGCACAAATTACTCTTCTTTATCAAAACATAGAAATACACTTTACCCTAAACAGAACTAGGCTCTTGCAGACCGACAGGGCAGGGGTATAACATCTTTCTGAGGAATCTTTTTTTTTTTTTTTTTGCTACAGAAAGAAAAAGGAATTGACAATGCGAGACATGCTTAGGTTATCTGATTGGAAGGGCCTAGAGGACTTCAGAAGCCAAACCCCCCCCCCCCCCCAAAAAAAACTAGCTGAACTTGACCTACTAAAGTGCCATGCTAGACACCAGGTTAAACTATTAATTTTATAGATTTCCTTTTCATCATAGCTTAAATCAATATGGACTGAGTGAGAAATCTTGCTCTGGTATAAATAGATTGGAAGGACACTTTACAAAAACCATATAGTACTCATTTGGGTAAAAGAAGTGAAGAAGAGAGGTGTTGGGAAATGACAGTTAATGGGAGCCTATGGCCTCCTCTCTGTGGTCTCCTACCAGCTGTCAGAGAAGCAAAGAGACATCCTTCTCAGGACCTACAGAGAAAAGCAGCCACTCTCTGCCTATGGCAGATCTTCTGGTAAAGCACAGGTCTAGCCCTCTGGCAGTTTGCATTGTGTGTGTGTGTGTGTGTGTGTGTGTGTGTGTATTCCCAGATGGGGAGGGGGATGGGGGATGGGGGCCGGGGAGATGGGAGGTGAGTTGGGGAGGTAAGTGGTGTTGCGGCTACATTGACAACATTGAACCCTGGACCTGAAAACCCACTATCAAAACTCCCAGCCGACGTACATCTTACACAATAGTTTCAAAAGCTACAGCCAATGGGAGAGAATTCTGGGAGAGAAACTAGCTTGGTGGATGGAGTTGTATCTCCAGAAATCACTGGAGGTAATTCATCTCCCAGATATACCTGGTACTTGAACCAAAGGGGGTGGGGGGGGGGGGGACCTTGTGCCATTTGGGTGGAAAGACTCAAGGGAGGAAGACTTCTGCCACAGGAATGACCTAGACACCAAGTCTCAAATGCTGAAGTAGAGACAGGGATGGGAGACCCAGATGTGGAGATGTTCTTGCCTTTACCACCTCTTCCTTCTGTAATGTGTTCCGGGAACAAACTCAAGTTACTAGTGGAGTTATTCTTGGAGCTCTTTTCAACAGTCACTACCTCCAGTGCAAGCCTATGAGGAAAAAGGGCTTCGTGCCTGAAGAATACAGGCTAAGACCAGGAACCTCAGATCCTGGCCAGAATCCTCACAGTTCTGATCAGACTCTACTTGCCCCCTCACGCCCCCGCAGAACACCACCCCCACTCACTGCTGGGGTAAACATAGAGCCTAAGGCCAGGGTCAGCGAAGGGACTGTCCCATCACCAACAAGTTGCTGGCCAAGATAACAGCCGTGGCAGGGGAGAAGGGGAGCCACAGGCAGCCACAACTGAACGCTAGCGATCGAGAAAATTCAACAAGAAGCCGCCGCAGTGGCGGCGGCTCCAATTAGCTGAGCCAACTGGAAAGACAGAGATCGAGCCGGCAGTCGGGCCGGATCGTGCCCAGGGAGAGCAGGAGGGGTGGGCGGAGGCACGGGGCCTGCGAGCAGCTCGGGCGGCCCAGGCCTGGCCCCTCCCGCGGGCTCTAGGAGCGCGCCTGGTGTTTACACACTGTCCTTCCGACACGGGATCAAGTTTCAGGCCGCGCTGGAGGCGCCGGGAGCCGGCCACAGGCCGGGGAGAGGGGAAGAACTGGAGCGGGATCTAAAGGCAGCGCCGCGCCGCCGACAAGGCCAGGAGCGCGTGGGGCACACCTAGTGTAGTCGCGGTCTCTGTAGAGTGGGGTGGGAAGAAGCCCCACCAGGGAGGTTGGCGAGGGCAAGGTGCGTCTGCACAGCACTATCCAGAGGGAGACGCGCCTCCGAGATCCAGCGTGGAGTCCCGTGCTCACTCGGGCGGGAGAACTAGAACGAGGGAGGGATCGGCGGGGTGTTCGTGTTCGGTACCCAGGCTCACGGACTGCCTGGAGCGCCCCTAGTGATCTCTTCACCACCTCCCCCCTCCAAGTCCCTTGGATACACAATCGCTGGGGGGGTGGGGGTGGGGGTGGGGGTGGATGAACGATCTGTGGGGCTGGGTTCCTCCTTCGGATGGAGATTGGAGGCCTTGGGTTTGAGGCCACCTCGCACCTCCCAGGGATTGGCAGCCCGTTGGTGGCCCACGCTGTCCAGTAAACAGCCGCGTGCGCGCCCTCCCAGCTCGCGGTGGGAACCTCACCAAAACATCATCACCCTGCACTCCCCCCACCCCCACCCCCGCCTGGCCACCTGGGCCTGAAGCGAGTTTTCTGAACCTGGGGAGAAGCGGGGTGCTATGGGGGAGAAGAAAGAATAATCAGCCTGTCCCCTCCCCACTGAATGTCTGCTTTGTTCGGGAAAACAAGGGAAGCATTAGGCTGCTGCCCCCGGGGAAACACAAAACTTCTTTTTGAATCTCGGGAAGGGCGGTTGACTACATTACGGAGCTCTAGAGACTGAGCAAGGAGGGGAAAAGCCAAGAGGGAGGGAGGACACCGAGAGACTTCCGAGAGTGGCCGATGGACAAAGTCGGGGTGGGGGGTGGGGGGCCTAGAGAAAGCAGCTCAGGGTGACCGGGCCGGAGACTCGGGAACCCAACTCGGCGCGAAGGTGCCGCGCCAGTTCCAGCGAGAAGCCGGCCAGGCCAAGTGGCGCCTGCCCAGCCGGCGGCCGTGCCAGCTTCCTGCCCTGCCCAAGACCGCGGAGCAGTCGGGGACGCCGCCGCAGGCTGGCCCGGAATCGCAGGACATCGTGGGGGGGGGGGGAGCTGAGGGAGGGAGGGCAAGAAGCTTGTAAGCCCCCAACTAGAGCTTTCTGTACGCAGTGAAGCTGGCCCGTAGGATCTGTGAGGGTGAGAGTTCCGAGCTTTCAGCCTGGGGTGAGGGGCAAAGGCCCCAGGGTTGGGGGGGGGGCACTGAAATATCTTTGGTTTCATCTGATGACTACCTTTGCCATCGGCCCCCATCCGACCTCTGCCCAGCTTAGGACTCCCGATCGGTGCTGCCTTCACGGTTAGGAGCAAGCAGGAAGACGAGCGAATGGAAATTTGCGATCGTTTCTTCTATTGCCACCTCCCTCCCATTTCACCCTCCAGCATCCCAGGCAAGAAAGGGCATCGAAGGCCCTGGCCCTGCCCCATCCTCCGCAGGGTGCTCCCCTCCGCCTCGAAACTTCGACTGCCAACTAGGGTTTTCCCCCCTTTCCCCAGGGCTCGCTGGGTTTCTAACTTCCTCTAAACCTCCCTCCTCACTCCAAAAAGCCCCGAGGATAGGAGCCGAGAGGAAGCAAGCCTCTAGTGTGCGAAATGAAGACCATGTGTGCGGCATCAAGAGTGCAGTCGTGGGGGGAAGGGGGTGGCGAAGGCCCCCGCACGGCCCGAGGCTCCGGGTCGCAGCAGCAGCCAGCGCTTCGGCTCGGTGCTGGGGACGCAGAGCCGAAGCGAGAGGCGGTGGAGAGAATGGGCTGGCCTTGTGGCGGGCGGAGGGGAGGAGGAGCGGGCGGGCGGGCGGGCGGGCGGGCGAGCAGGCGGGCGGGGAGCGGGGGGGGGGGGGGCTGCCGCGCCGTGGGGGGCGGGGGCGGGGACGCAGCCCGGGCTTCCTGGGCCGCAGCTGCGACCGAGGGCGCAAGAGCAGATCGTGCTCGGCGGCGGCGGCGGCTCGGGCCCGCCGCGCTCGCAGCTGAGAATCAACAAAGGGAGGCGGCAGGCGAGCGGGGGAGGGGCGCCGCGGAGCGTTCGCTGGCTGCTGTGGAATAATAAAAAATAATTAATAATGATAATAAGTGGAGGGGGGGAGAAAATCCCCTTGGCTTCCGTGGCTCTGGGTTTCCGTGTGGCTGCCGCGGGAAGTGCGCTGTCCTTGAGGCGGCCTCTCTCCAGGCCTGCTCGCCCCTCCCCCTCCCGCGCCCCCTCCCCTCCCCGGGAACCGGGAAGAGAAAGGTCTGCAGCTGACAAATATTATCCATTCTCCCCATCGATCGCGGAGTGTACAGATGTGAGCGCTTGATGTGCCCGCGGAGCGGCGGATCCTCCCTGCTCGCTCGCTCTCGCCCAGGCTCCGCTCGCCGCCCCCCTCCTCCCCCTTTGTTCTCCTCCCCTTTCCCTCTCTTTAAATAGATTTCAGGGCGCTGCCTGTTGGAGAGCAGCTGGCGATCTCTCCCGAGAGAGAAAGAGAGAGAGAGAGAGAGAGAAACCCGAGGTGCCCTATCAGCCTCCCCTCGTCTTCTCTCTGTGGGCCCACCTCCCTTTCTCTAGTTTCCCAAACAGAAAACACCAGGAACACCCACGTCCACCGCACCGCGAATCTCCCGGAGCCTTTGAACCGTCTACGCGATCCCCTGGCTGTTCCTTATGTCTGTGCAGGGAAAGGAGGGAAGCGCTGGGAGGGGACACAGGGCCAGGCAGAAGATCGGAGAGTAGCGATCTCTCCACCTACACCCCCCTCCCGAAGCAGCAGGGGCGCTGCTCCGGTCACGCCAAGGGGGGACAGTTTACCCATTAGGCAAAGTCAGAGAAGGCGGCCCTTTAATTCCTCTTCTGCAGATGGCATATTAAGACGGTAGCGCTCGGCCTCAAAGGGCCGGCTGCTCCGCCAAGGGTTAACCCGCCGGCCGGTAATCGCCGGCACACACACACACACACACACACACACACACACACACACACACACACCACGCACGCGCGCGGGGCGCCCTCCCAACTCGCCCGAGCGCCCGGCACGGCCCGCAGTGCACCCGAGGCTGGGGGAGTCGTTGGGGGGATAGGGGGAGGGGCGAGCTTAACCAGGCCGCTCGACTGAGCCGGGGCCACCTCGCCGTCTGTCACTTAAATGATTGTCCTCCGCTCCGCTCAGTGCGGTCAGTAGGGGCTGTTAACAGGCAGTTGCAATCAGTTTCCGAAAGGTCAGCCAAGGTCCTCCGGCTCTCGCAGACGGAAGGCATTACGAAACCGCTTTTGTATCTGCAGGCACTTTAGAAAAAGAAGCGAGGAGGGGCGCACCGCAGCACCGTGGCTTGCCGCGAGCCTGGGGATCGGGGTTGGGAACGGCGGAGATGGCTGTCTGCACTCCCGCGGCCTAGGCCGGGCCACCAGGAAATCACTGGCAGAGTAACCTAAGCCCTTCAGGTTTCGATCTGGAAGCAGGAAAGGGGTGGGGGAGCAGGCGGCCAGGGAAAAATAAATGGGAGGAAGTGGGAAAGGCGTCCTGATTCCCCTTCTCTCCTGGCCTGCGGCCCGTGTATCAGCTCAACACTATGGTGGGCAGCCTCAGGCACAGAGCGACCCCAGAGTCTCTCGATGTGGGGGAAGTGGAGGTGTACGGTGTGGTGGGCGGGGGGGGGGGGGGGGAACCCTCGAAGAACGTGCAAGTCCCAGGCACGGTGTTTGAAGACGCTGCTGCCGCCGCCGCTAGAAGTCGTCCATCAGCAACCAGTCTAACCTGCCAGTGATAATGTGCGATCAACACCAAATCACCCCCGCCAGGCGCGATCCATCATCGCTGCGCGCTGCGGCCCGCGTGAGGCTGACTCGCGGCTGGGGTGGGGGGGAGGCGAAGAGCAGGAAGTAGTCTCCCAGCACACCCTGACTCTGTGCACCTCAATGCCCCTCCTGAAAGCCTGCACCCTCACGTTCATAAGTCTCCAAGTTCAACGAGCTGCAGAGTACAAACCCTGGGCTTCTGAGCTCTACGTGTGGGTCACAGTCCACGTGTCCCCCGTGTCCAGTTAACCCTGATCACACCCTTTGCAAAGCCATCCCTTCCTTGGACTGCCCTGCCTGTCCCTTCCCCCTCCTCTGAGAAAGCGTAGCTGGCGGGAAATTAATATTTAATATCGTGAAATTGATTAAAGGGCTGGAAGCAGGAGATGGGGAGGGGAGGGGAAGAGTAGGGGCTCCAAGCGTAATTAAAGATCTGAGAGTCCTGGCCGCTCTTAGTCGGCCCAGGCCGCACAAGGCCTTTGTGAAGCCAAGGCAGGATTGGGTGTGGCTGAGCCCAGCTGTCCAGGGAGCAGTGGCCCACACAGCCCAGATTCTGGTCCACATGAGACCGAGAATCAAGCAGCACAGCAAATGGGGGAAGTAGTATGTAGCCTTAGCGTAGCAGGGGCTATTCGGAGATCGGCCTCTCCTATGCCTGCCAGTATCCATCTTGGCTAACTAGAGCCCTAGGATGGAGTGCCTTAGCTTCAGGTTGGCTCTGGGGCACCTTCACTGGGAAGCCCTAGACCAGTCCTGTCCACCCCCCCCCCCAAAAAAAAAAAAGCTCCAACACCTTTCTAGCACAAGCTTCACTCGGAGCCCTCATCTCCCCAGTCCTTAATAGGAGTCTTCAGGACTTCTGGCAGCACTTTGAGATGAGGGATTCAGATCGTGCCATCTAGGGGTTCCTAAAGAATAGGCTTCCCAGGGTTCCTGCCGTTTCTTTCTCATCTAGGCCTCAGCCCAGACCGCTTGTTCCTCCTGCCTGGGGCAGCTTAACTCGTTCAGCTGCCATGCAGATGGGGCCTGCTGCTCCCGGCACTGTCTCCAGGGACTCGTCGCTGAACCAGCTCGGCCAGCCGCCTGCCGTGCTGTTTAAGGTTACTGCGCTTCCCCGAGGGGCGTGGGGGCTGAAAGTGGGTGCAACTCAGACCATCCCAGCTGGCCCTAGAAGAGGATTTGATGAGTGGTAACCTCTGGTGGTGGGATGAACCAAGCCCCACAAAAGCCTGGCTCCAAGGGGCTGTTTTTGAACTTTTTCTCGTATATGATTTTTTTTGGGGGGAGTGAAGCACTGGGTCTGAAAATCACAAAGTATACAGAAAATGGCAGAAAGCACACATGAAACAAACCAAGCATCTGTGGCTGGAATTAGTTAGGAGACCTAGAGGGTCCACCAGGCTCCAGGCTCACTTTGGGGAAGGTCAGGCCCATGGAGGATTAGGCTTAGCCTCGGGTTTATTGCAGTACTTGAACAAAATGTGTATATGGGGTGGGGGGCACACTGCTTCTACTGGGGATGGAGAGAAGTAATTAAAAGAAAGGTTGCAGAAAGAGTGGCTGGTATGGCTGTTGCTCCGGAGGATAGTGGAAGTGTTTTCTTGGAGAATTACATGCGGGTGTAAATGTTATGCAGAACGATTTCATTGCACCAAAACAAAACCCAAAAGTTCACATTCAGTCTTTCAAGCTGAGCTGCTCTGCAACACGAAAACTTTAGTTGGATCCTGGAGTGGGTGGGAGGTGTCAGCCCACACTTTTTTTTAAACAAAGGGTAAAGGGGAAGCTTTTCTGGGTACTTCTCTGTTCTCACCATTGTGATTCTACCTGCATCAGTTGCTCCCTTGGGGAGGGGTGGGGGGTTCTACTGACCTCTCAACCGCAGCCCTGCGGGAGATCACTCAGAATGCACTGCATTCATCAATGCCATTTCTGGTAAATTGGACCTAAGGTTTCGGAGTGTCCTAGGAGGAAGGCAGCCTAACACAGTGTGCATACCGATGTCTGCAAAAGTAAAGCGCCCCCGCAATGCCCCTCCCCGCACACATTCTGTAGCCTTTACTAAGTAATACTAGGGATTTCACAAGCAGGCACACCAGATTTTCCCAACACATTCCTGTCTTCAAGAGCTCTGACCCTTGTATCTAAATAGACCATGAAACCCTCCCTGCACCAACTGGTATGCGGGAATTGTGTGCCAAAGGTGTCCCAAGGCTGGAAGAAAAATGGCTTGGGTTGAGGTCAGTCAGTGGTCCCTGTAGGTCGTCCATCCCCCATGTCTAGTCCAGAACACATCCCGGCTAAAGCCTTAATCTCAGCCTGGGCTGGTCCCCACCACCTAGAGATGGGAAGCTTGGAGTGTGAGGGCTGATGAAATATTCTTTCAAGACTGGTCCAGGTGGGTCGCTGGGCACGAGGTTTGCCTGGGAACACGATCAGACTGTGCCACCAGGATCCCTGTGGGCCAAGGGAGCACACGTTTCCCGCCTGCCCCCATCCCCCAGCCGGGGATCCCTGGAGGCTGCCGCCGCCGCCGCCGCCACTGCCGCCTCTCGCTCAAGCGTGGACAGCCGCCATCTTACCCGGACGACGCGGGCGGCGCTGCCCCCGGCGGTGGCACCGTGGAGCCGCAGGCCTGCCAGTGGTGGCCTTTCCTAGGCTCGTCGGGGGCGCGCTGAGCGCCGCGCCCGCTCTCTCCGGAGCTCCCTTTCCCTGCTGCGGGCTGCGCTGATCCCGGGCTGGGGCTAGCAGAGCGATCATCCTTGGGGAAAAGCGCGGCCTGCAGTCGTCTCTCCGAATCGCCAAAGGGGATTTGAATTCCGGGAAACAATCTCTTGTTCTCAGACTCCCGGGATGGTCAATGTATTATCACAGCCCCGAAACTGGAGCTTGCTCTCCCCAACTGCAGTAAACAGAGGCAGCTCTAGGGAGCTTCTCAAGGCGGGATTGGAAATGACTGCAACTTCATTTGTCCACTTTTTCTTTTTTTTTTTTCCCCTTAAATACAAAATTTCGCATGAATTTAGGGGAAGCTTCCTAAAGACAAAGCACTGGGTTAGGACCTTGGGGCATCCAAACGTTAAGTGATTGTTTTTTTTTCTTTATTTTAAGATACCTCTTGAAGGACTTGCCTCTCCCCTCTAGGCCCATTTTTTTCTATGTATCCAAAGATGGAATATGAAGGACTGACCCCCACCCTATTGTCCCAGGCCATACAGACACCTGGCAAAACCTCAATATGCGCCTGCCTTGATATGCAGGCAGGGCAATTCACCTGGGCCCAGCTGTAAACAACCCTTTGTGGGCCAAATGGAAAAGCCACCAACTTCCTAGACCTAGTGGCTCCTTCATTAACCTCTGCCTCCTTGCTCAGACCCCATATAAGCCAAATTCACCCCCTCACAGAACCTCTAATCCTGCCCTGCCGGAAGGTCCGTGCCCCCTAGCTGTTCCTCAATAAACAGTCCTCCCCTATTGATGATCCAGTCCGGCCTATTCCTTTTCTGTTCGCCTCCATTTTCCTAACATCTCTGGCCCAGCGCAAGTGACTCACATCTGTAATCCTAACTACTCAGGAGGCCGAGATCTGAGTCCCAGTTCCAAGCCGGCTGTCACAGGAAAGTCCAGGAGACTCTTGTCTCCAATTAACCACCAGAAAACTGAAGTGGAGCTGTAGCTCAGTGGTAGAGCGCTAGCTTTGAGGAGGAAGGGGAAGCTCAGGAACAGTGCCCAGGCTCTGAGTTCAAAGCTCAGTACCAGTGGGCGCCCACACCCACACCCACACCCATACCTCTGTCCCTCAAGTGGTTTACAGTCTTGGTAGAAGAGCAGATTTTCAAGTGACTAAAACTCAAAGACAATATGAGATCAACCTAAATCAAAGAAAAAATTCCTACAGTAAATGACCTGGAGAAGGGTCAATTTATTTTTATTTATTTATTTATTTATTTTGCCAGTCCTGGGCCTTGGACTCAGGGCCTGAGCACTGTCCCTGGCTTCTTTTTTGCTCAAGGCTAGCACTCTGCCACTGGAGTCACAGCACCACTTCTGGCCATTTTTTGTATATGTGGTGCTGGGGAATCGAACCCAGGGCTTCATGTATGTGAGGCAAGCGCTCTTGCCACTAGGCCATATCCCCAGCCCCAGGGTCAATTTTTTTAAATAACTTTTATTTCTAAAAATGTAGGTTTGGTTCTGAGAGGAGAGGATAAAAATTTCCTAGGGGCTGGGAATATGGCCTAGTGGTAGAGTGCTTACCTCAGATACAGGAAGCCCTGGGTTCGATTCCTCAGCACCACATATATAGAAAAAGCCAGAAGGGGCGCTGTGGCTCAAAGTGGCAGAGTGCTAGCCTTGAGCAAAAAGAAGCCAGGGACAGTGCCCAGGCCCTGAGTTCAAGCCCCAGGACTGGCAAAAAAAAAAATTCCTAATGCTGGATAGTTCCAAACATCCAGATCATTACTTCTAATGGACTGTTATGAAGAAAATGGTGAAAGTTCATTTAATTCAAGTAAAATACCCCAAATCATACACTCCAGATTCACTTCTTAGTTCCTGAGATTAGCTAGGTGGTACAGATGCAAGTTACCATCCAAATAGAATTTTATTCAAAATCAGTAAAAACTGCCACCACATTTCATTAAAAATTTTCATAGAGCTTGAACTCTGGGCCTGGGCGCAGTCCCTGAGCTTTTCAGCTCAAGGCTAGTGCTCTACCACTTCAGCCACAGTGCCACTTGCAGCTTTTCTGGTGATTAATTGGAGGTAAGAGTCTTACCGACTTTCCTGCCTGGGCTAGCTTTGAACCAGGATCCTCAGATCTCAGCCTCCTGAGTAGTTAGGATTACAAGCGTGATCCACCAGAGCCAGGCTTCATTAAAAGTTTAAGAAAACCAGACAAGGGCTGAGAATATGGCCTAGTGGTAGAGTGCTTGCCTCTTACACATGAAGCCCTGGGTTTGATTCCTCAGCACCACATATATAGAAAAAGCCAGAAGTGGCACTATGGCTCAAGTGGTAGAGTGCTAGCCTTGAGCAAAAAGAAGCCAGGGACAGTGCTTAGGCCTTGAGTTCAAGCCCCAGGACTGGCAAAAAAGAAAAAGAAAGAAAAAAGAAAAGAAAACCAGAGAAGCCCTCCAAAGGCAGGGGCCTTGCTTGCAATTCAAGATACTCTGGAGGCTGAGGTCCTGAGGATCTAGGTTCAAAGCTATCTTGGGCAGAAAAATTGGCAAGACTCCATCTCCAATTAACCAGTGATGCAAATGGTAGAGCACCAGACATGAATAGGAAAGCTGAGCAACAGTTTGTGGTCCCAGTACTTGTGCCAAGAAAGAAAGAAAGAAAGAAAAAAAGTGCATACGAACAAACCAGGGATAGTGCTCAAGTAATGGAGGAATAGAAGTTCCGGGCCTGCCCTTGTAAAAGGAATTTCCTGAGATTCCATCCCAATTCATGGCTGGCAGTTTGACTTGTGCCTGCTATCCCAGCCAAGGAGGAAGCACAAGTAGAAGGTATAAAACATGACTCTACTTTATATACATGTGTGGAAATGCATCACTAAACCTGGCTCCCCAATGCACTGGGTGGGGCTCAATTGGTAGAGCACCTGTCTGGCAATTGCAAGGCCCTCAATTCAATCCCCAATACTTCCCTCTCACACACAAAAACAAGAAAGAAAGAAAAAAGAGGCAATTATTAACACCAAGGAGAAAAAGAATCATACAAAAGGAAATACAATCACTGAAGCTCATTTACTTCAACAGTGAATGATACATATGTGATTAGAAAAGAAACTCTGGGAAGCTGGGCACCACTGGTCCATGCCTATAATACTAGCTATTCAGGAGGCTGAGATCTGAGGGTCATAGTTCAAAGCCAGCCCAGGCAGGAACACCTATGAAATGCTTATCTTCAATAAACTACCAAAAAAAAAATCCAGAAATAGAATTGTGGCTGAAGTTGGTGGAGTGCTAACCTTGAGCAAAAAAGCTCAGGGACAGCCCCTAGGCCCGAGTTCAAGCCCCAGCATGCACACATGCGTGCACACACAGACACAGACAGAACACTTAGAGTAAAACAGAGATTTCCCCATCACTATAATGTCTTTTCAAGATACTCAATCCAACTTGCCCAAAGTCCTGGAGGAGGAGGGATAGTCCACACTGAAGAAGTAAACAGGGTGATAGGCTGGGTAAAGTGCCTGCTAAGCATACAGAAAGCCTTGGGGTTCCACCCTCAGTACAAAGGAATTCAAAAAAGAGTCACCAAACAGGGAGGAAGATGAATGAATTCCTGGCTCCTGGCCGATTCCTGCTTATAAAGGATAAAGCAGTCATCTCGCTTTGCTCCTCTCAGGAGACAAGGCAGTTAGGACTTTACTGTGAAAATACTTCTCAAAGTATTTTAAATATTAGTCCTTTTGCTCCATACCTGTTAGCAATGGAACCCAGGACCTTGAACAAGGTAGACAAATATTCTACCACTGAGCTACACCCCTAGCTCTAGCTCTTCGGTGTTTTTGTAGTAGTTGTTGTAGTGGGGCTTGAACTCAAGGCCTGGCCATAGTTGCAGAGCTCTTTTGCTCAAGGGCTGGCTTTGAACCACAGTCCTCAGATATCGTCTCCTAAGTAGCTAGGATTATGGGCATGAGTCACGGGTGCCCAGCTTTTTGTGTTATTTTTAGCTCATAGGTAGCTTATGAGGATGTACTACCCATTACAGTATTACAGTCATAAACCCATACCAGGTACAGAAAGGCTGGTAGTTAACAATGTACCTTAAACTCCTCACATTCAAAGTCAAAGAACTGGACCCCCCCCCCCCCCCCCCGCAGTATCTCATTCTGCTGTTTAAACAAGACACATAGGTAGGGTGACACTCCAAATAAAGCCTGGGGAATGGCCTGGTAACTTGAAAACACTAGCACCTGCAGATTCAAGATGACAAAACAAAGAACAAGTATCTGAGCCTCTTGCTTTGTAGCCTTGAGCTGGCCACAGTGCTCTCAAGATGCCCCTTTGACCTCAAGCCTCTGTGTCACCTTCTCTGTTCTTCTTTTAGTCCCCCCCCCCTTTTTTTTTTGATGCCAGTCTTGAGGGTCTGGGCACTGTCTCTGAGCTTTTTGTGCTCAAGGCTAGCACTCTTTGAGCCACAGCTCCATTTCTGGCGCTCTGTGTGTGTGTGTGTGTGTGTGTGTGTGGTGTGTGTGTGTATGTGTGTGTGTGTTTAATTGGAGACAAAGGTGTCATAGACTTCCCTGCTCCAGCTGGCTTTGAACCATAATCCTAAAATCTCAGCCTCCTAAGTAGCTAAGATGACAGCTATGAGCCACTGGCTCCTGGCTTCTTGATCAAAGGAAGCATCTGTTTTTCCTTTGCCCTGAGAATCAAGCTGCCACTAGCCTATCTGATGGCTTTGTGGGAAAGAGAGGTGATACCACTGGCCTGGTCTCCAGCCTTCACCCTCTGTCTTGGCTGGGGATCTTTGTACAGTGTACCAGCGGCACAACCCGACATGGTAAGCCTTCCTGGGAAGCAAGCTTATTTTCAGGGGTTACTCCCTGAGTACTGCTTAGTTCTGCTCCACAAGATTCCTGTTTAATCTAGGTTTCTAGCCTAGGATTCCTCTTGGCTGGTCTGAAATACTGAGGGGAGGCTAGGGTGAACCATGTATGTTCTGGCAAGGGAAAGTTGAGGACAGTATTTACCCAGGGGTTCTCCACTCATTCTGGGATTACAACTTGTCTTGTAAAATGTGAGCAGCCCCCCAAAGCCTTGCTGAAATATAATCTTCATGAGGGAAGATGAGAAAGACCTAAAGGAGACATGACTACCTTTTGGACATGGAAAGTGGAGGAAATGATTTGATTTCAGATTTAGGGAAGGTGCGTCATCTTAAGAGAGCCAGAGAAATAATAACGGCCAATTCCAAAGCCAAACAAAATCATGTTTTTCCACCACGTTTCTATCTCTGTCTCCTAGTTGAGCCACAATGAAATAGCAGATCAAATAGATCAAAGGCAGAGGCAAATACAATTATGTTGCCTGTGAAACCCCTAGCATGAAATTAGAAGTCAAACTCTCCATTCAGGGGTTAGAGACAAGGATAATAAGAAACTGGGGTTCTAGAGATGTAGTGGCCCCTTTTAGTCACAACACTATGTCTGCTGGATATTTTAAACTGCATCTGGGGGTAGGGCACAAAGATTCCATATTCAAATCATTTCTACCCTCCCCCCCCCCCACACACTTACTTTTGGAAATGCACTGGTTACATTCCTTCTTATGTACTCTATAAAGATATTTGTGTATTTGATGGGGGAGGGGGCAGAAAAGTAATTTGTAAAGCAGGAATGAGGCTAGGTGTATATATAGTTCAGGTGGTAGGGCACCTGTGTAGTAAAGCAATAGTGTGAATAGCACTGTCCGGAAAAATGGAGGTTTGCAGTAGATTGCCCCCCAAAACGGCAGGTGAAGGATGGTGGCAGACAAATCTACAGTCTCATCTGTTCCCCATTTCCCTTTCAATGCTAAAGAGTGGAAAACCCATCTGATTCCACTGCTCAGTTCTTCCAAAGTCTTGCTTATTCTTGACAAGGTCCCTGAGAGAGCTGTCTTTTGATATTTTCTATTTTTCATAAAAATCTATATTTGCCTTATAGCTCTATTTCTTTTACCCTGGCCTAATTTTAGCTCTCTGCTTCCCCTTGGCCCCCATATAATTTATGAGGTCTCTTGAGGGTATAAGCGTTTATTATAACAGAGAGTATTCTGTTTAGCGCCACTGCTAATTAAGCTTAGCTCTCAAGAGTGCCAGGCATAACTCCTCCCACTGGCCAATGTCCACAAGCTCCTCCCAAGAGGGGTGGAGCCTTTCCTTCCTCTTGAATCTCAGTGGGTGGTGACCACAGTTAACATCCAGTGAATGTGGCACCAGTGATGGGGCATGCCTTCTGAGAGTGGGTTAGGTAGGCCTCAGTGGCTGGAGCATTTGCTTTTGGTGTCCCAAAGACATCTTTATATGAGCAAGCCTGAGCCCACAAGAGTCCTGGGCTTATGCCTTGGGACTTAGCTCAAGACCCAGCCAGCAGCTGGACAAATAGGTGAAGAAGCTTCAAGCTGACTGAAAGCCTCCAGCTGTTGAGTCTTTGCATCAAATTCCACACTCACAAAGTCCATGTGAAGAACTAAATTGCTAGAATCTTCCCTTGTCGCTGACATACTATAGGTAGATCAGGGGCTGGAATTTAGGATTTGGTAACTGTCCCTTAGCTGTTTTGTTGTTTTGGTCAGTCATGGTCAGGGCCTGGGTGCTGTCCCTGAGCTCTTCTGCTCAAGGTTAGTGCTCTACCAGCACCATTTCTGGTTGTTTTTGTTTGTGGTGGTGGTGGTGGTGGTTAATTGGAGATAAGAGTCTCACAGACTTTCCTGCCCCGGCTGGCTTTGAACCATGATCCTCAGATCTCAGCCTCCTGAGTAGCTAGGATTATAGGCATGAGCCTCATGGTGCCTGGCTCCCTTAGCTTTTTCACTCAAGACTGGTGCTCTACCACTTGAGCCACTGCTCCCCTTCCAGCTTTTTGTTGGCCAATTGGAGATAAGTATCTCAGTTATTTTCCCACCTGGGCTGGCTTCAAACCATGATCTTCAGATCTCAGCCTTCTGAGTAGCTAGGATTATAGGCCTGAGCCACCAGAGCCCAGAGGGAGATCTTTTTTGTTGGTTTGTTTGTTTCGGTTTTTTGGTAGCATGAAGGAAGGTGAACTAAGTGAAGAATCAAGTGTGGTGGTGGTGATGGAGTGTGGCTCAGCAATACAGTGCTTGCCTTAGTACATGTCAGGCCCTTGGTTCCATCCTTAATACTGGGAAAAAACAAAATGGAGGGCAGGAAATTTGTGAACATGACTCAAACCCTCTACCTTCGGTAACACAATGGGTTTTTGTTTGTTTTGTTGAGACTGATCTTGTTACATATCCCAGACTGGCCTGTAATTCATTATGTAGCCCAGGCTGGCCTCCCTCTCAGTCCTCCAGCCTGAGCCTCCTCAGTGCCCCAGGGGATTACAGATGTGCACTACCACAGGACCCCACCCATTGCTGTTTTATTGTCACAGCTTCAAATCCAACCTCACACTTCCCTCCCTCTCCCCAGATGGATCAGCTACAAGGCTTTTATTTGTTGTTCCAACTGGCCTACATCAGATGCACAAGGGAGCAACAGAGGGGCCAAGCATTTCCACCAGCTGCTTTTGCTCTCCCATCTATTCTTTTCCTCTCCACATGTCTCTTGCCTCTCCTTAAGGGTTCTCATCAGCAATAGGGAGGAATGGGAAGTGGAAGGCTTGGCAGCTTTCTTTTCTTCCTCTAGAAGTCCCATACTTAAAAAAAAAAAAATTCCTTGCCTCCAATAGTCTGACTCTTCACACTCTTGGCTCTTGACTTTCCATTCACATTACTATACTACTAGGTTTATCTGCACAACTTCCAGGCAGGTCTGTCTGCTCTGGATCCTGATCTTTTTTTCCATCTCAGAGAAAGACACTTCCGGCCCCTAGGCCCTGGTGTCCAGCCACACTGACCTTCAATCTTCCCTCTTGGCTAAGACCTGAAGAGGGGCTGCAGGATATCTGGGATGTGAAACTGAAGAAGGAAAAGCAAGAGTCCAGGTTCTTCCCCTCCAAACAAACAACAAAGCAAAACCAAAACATAAGAAGAGCAGCCAGAGCTGGGCACTGGCGGCTCATACCTGTAATCCTAGCTACTCAGGAGACTGAGATATGAGGGGCAAGGTTCAAAACCAGTCTAGACAAGAAAGTACCTGAGAGTCTTATCTCTAATTAAACACTAAAATACCATAGGGGAGCTGTGACTCAGGCAGTAGTAAAATGGCTGTCTTGAGTGAAAAAGCTAAGAGACAGTGCCCAGGTCCTGAGTTCAAGCCCCAGTATCAGCACATGGGCTCACGCGCACACACACCGTAGCTAGAGCTGGGCACAGTGGTGTACTCCTATAATCCCAGGTACTTGGGAGGCGAGGTAGGAGGATCACAGTCTGAAGCCAGCCCAGGCAAAGACTAGAAGGAAGGACAGCTAAGGAGTAAAGAAGAACAAAGTAGGCTTGATGGTGTACACTTGTAAATCTAGCTACTCATGAGGCTGATGCAGGAAGATCTTTCAAACCCAGGAGTCCAAGACCAACCTGGGCAACATAGAGATATATCTTATCTGTTTAAAAAGAAGTGGGGGGGGGGCTTGGAATGCTAGTTTTTGCTTTGTGTAATACACAGGCCCTAGGATCAATCCCCAATACTGGCAATAAAGCAGCCTGCAGTACTGAACAAAAAAAACAACCCATCAAACAGTAGAGGTAGGCATAGGGGTGAGAATGAATGGAGTATGGGGAGAGGAAGGATAGGTGGGGAGACTGTTGAGTAAGCCTGACTAGAAGCAGTAAAGAGAATCAGGCAGCCCCCAAGGCCCTCCCTGCCCTTCTAAATGTCACAGGATGGATTTGCCAAAGGTAAAATATAGCCATACCAAACAGAGGTCAAGGTTAAAGGGGCCACTTCTTTCCCAGAGCACAGACAGCAAATACCCACTGGGATTATCTCCTGCAGCTTGGCCCTGAGTGTACTACTAGGGCCTAGCCACAACTCTGCCTTGTAGGAAGAAATCCAAGGGCCTGGGTTCTGTCTTCTTCTCCAGAGGCTGAGACCGAAGGCTAGCAGAGTTTCACAAGTTTACAGCTTTGAGGCTAAATGCCTGTTGGTTGGACAGTGAGGTCCTGTGGCTCCAACTCACACATTTTAGGAGTCTTCTTTTGCTGGTTTGGGGGTTGAACCCAGGGCCTCTCTCATGCATGCTAGGCAAGCACTCCACCACTGAGCCACACATCCCGAGGTTTTTTGTTTCTTCTTCTAGTGGTAAGGCTTAGACTCCAAGCCTGTGAGTTGTCTCAGAGCTCTTTTGCTCAAGGCTAGTGCTCTACCACTTGCACCACAGCTTCATTTCTAGCTTTTGGGTGGTTAATTGGAGAGGAGAGTCTCCCAGACTTTTCCTGCCCAGGCTGGCTTCAAGCTGCGATTTTCAGATCTCAGTCTCCTGAGTAACAAGGATTATAGGCATGAGACACCTGAGCCTGGCCACATCACTAGTCTTGAAGCAAGTCTTTCTCTCTTTCTTTTTCTTTTTCTTTTTATTTCTTTCTTTCTTTCTTTCTTTTTTTCTTTTGCACCAGTCCTGGGGCTTGACTCAGGGCCTGGGCACTGTCCCTGGCTTCTTTTTTGCTCAAGGCTAGCACTCTGCCACTTGAGCCACAGCGCCCCTTCTGGCTTTTTCTATATATGCGGTGCTGAGGAATCGAACCCAGGGCTTTATGTATGTGAGGCAAGCACTCTACCACTAGGCCATATTCCCAGCCCTTGAAGCAAGTCTTTCTTCTGACCCATATTCCAGGTCAGCAACACCTGTGCCAAGCTAGAGCCTTACACAGATCTTCTTCCAACATTTCACATAATACCAGTCCAAATCTTCCAAATCTGGCACATTTGCTAAAAGCTTATTTCCCTTCCTGGTGCTTTCCATGCGATGCTGTCATCTCATCTCTACCTAATCTTATGCCACAGGCATTCTCGTGTCCATTTTACAGATCAGGAAACCCAGACTCACAAAGGCTAAATATCCATTGGAACAGAGCTCCTATCTTCAGCCCAAATATAGCTGGCTCCAGAACTTTCTAGTAGACCTATGATCTCCCCTGATATTTTGTGCTCAAGGCTAGCGCTCTATCACTTGAACTACAACTCCACTTCCAGCTTTTTGGTAGTACATTGGAGGTAAGAGTATCACAGGCTTACCTGCCCGAGCTGGCTTTGAACTATGATCTTCAGATCTCAGCCTCCTGAGTAGCTAGGATTACAAGTGTGAGCCACGGGTGCCTAGCATCTTTTTTCCTCTTGTTAACAGATGTCGGACCTGGCTGGCACCCCAATCTGCCATGGACAGGCTGTCTTGGTTGGTAGACTTCTTTGGCCTCTGGCATACTAGGGGAGGAGCTAGACCTTCCCAGCAGCCCCTGGCTGATTCAGCTGGGAAATGGGCACAGAACCTGGACTGAGCAGGCTAGTAGGCCCTTCAAGGCTTTCATTGAAGCCTGTTAAAGGGCTTCGGGCTTCCTCTGATGAAAGGCGCTCAAGCGCATCTGGTTATGATTACAGGGGAGGAGAAAGCCAGGCAGTCTCTGGGGGGTTGGACCAGTCATCTGGCTCTGCCTTCCTCCAGGCAGAGCTGGCTGCTGGTCAGACCAGGAGGCCAGGTGTGGGGGGCAGGCAGGAAGCAGAGCCAGTACAAAACCCTCCAACTCTCCAAGGCGCCTGACCCCTAGTTCCCTTGTACCAGACTCCCAGAAACAAAGAAAGGCTTGGTGGCTCAGAGAGGCCAGTCAGTCTCCTTTGAGAAAATCAAGTTCACAGAGGCTGCTGCCCACCCCAGTCCAACAGTTCTTCACTGAGCTCCACCCCCGTCGTCTCCAAGATACCTTCTTAAATAAAACCCCTGACCCTCCATCTACTTTCCAACTGCTCTCAATCAGGCTTTTGCAGCAACTTTCTAAAAGTGATTTTAAAACAAACAAACAACAACAAACTAGCTAGCCACCCCGTGGCTCATGCCTGTAATCCTAGCTATTCAGGAGGCTGAGATCATAGTTCAAAGCCAGCCCAGGCAAGGAAAGTCCATGAGACTCTTATTTTCAATTAACCACCAGAAAAGTAGAAGTGGAGCTGTGGCTTAAGTGGTGGAGGGCTAGCTTGGAGAAAAAAAGAAAAAGCTCACAGACAGTGCTGAGACCCCGAGTTCAAGCCCTAGCACCAAAACCAAAACAAATCATCATCATCAATAACAACAAAAGCTTAAGGAAATGCAGACTTTTAAAAGTTCAAAAAAGACCCTCTGTTTTCTTTTTCTTTTTCAACTAGCCTGGTATTGGTTCCCATAAAACAGACATCATTAAAGATATCCCACATCGCTATAATTGACAACCAGGCTGAACCCAGGGAAGAGATTAATATGAAAATAACATTGCTAATCCGGGCAGTCCCAAGCCGCTCTGTGGCCTGCACCTGTCCCTATGCAGAACTTCACGTGAGCACAGAAAGGTCTTGGGGAATCGAATGGGCTCAATACAATCCGTAGTCCTAGAAATGAAAATGCGTTTTAATCCTGCTGCGCGTTATTTATTATTGTCGTCTCGTTCGCACGACTGTATCTAAAAAGAAAACCCGTGGGTCTGTGCGGTCCTGCGCCGCCTGTTTGCCTTTCATTGTGCCAGGTCTGCGTGGATCCAGCACGTCGTGATCGTCTCGCAGGCGCGCAGGGACACCCTCGAATTGGCATTTCGATAAGAGCTGAGAGCATTGTCTCAACGGCGACGCGCGCGCGTGCACACGCGCGCGCGCCCGGCGCACACACAGAGACACAGACACACGGATAATAAAGGGCTACAGACCCCTTGGCCAACCCTCCTCGCAACCCATAATTAGAGATGACCTTTGAGAGAGGCAATTAAAATATGGTAATGATCGATGCATTCTCCTGTTTCCAAAAAGGCAAATACACAGGTGTTGGCTTCGGCAGGCTCCACCTGGCCGGGCCGGGGAGCCTCCTATGGCTCATGAATGAACTCTTTCTCCAGGATAGCTTTGATTCCCCACCTACGCCGGCGAGGGCTGCGATCCTCTCGATCCCCTCCCCCACCAGGGCTCCAGCAGCGGGGAGCTTCGCTGGCGGTGGCGGGGCTTTGTCATCGGAACGCACACACAAACACGCACACGCGCGCACCCGACCACCACGGGACCGCGGCGGGCCGCTGAGCGAATGAAGCCTCGTTCGCTGCGTTTCCCCTCCCCCCGCTTTAAAAGAGCCTCCCCAAACCATTCCCTTCTTCCCGTGCCGTCTTTTGCAAGTAGAAACATTTTAGTGGAAGCATTTTTAGGGTGTGTGTGTGGGGGGGGGGTGTCCCACAGAAAGACCACTCTCGATCAGACTCTTGGACAGGCTGGGCTTTGTTTAGTCTCTTGCCCCAACGGGGGAGGATGGGGGGAGCCCCCAGGGAAGCTGCGGCCCACTGGTGAATTGGCTGCGATAAATGCCCGCAAATCAAAGTGGACCCTGAAATCCTTTCCCAAATTCTGGCTTAAGTCTGGATGGGAGCCATTGCTGCGGGGAGGGTCTGTCTGTCCACAAGTGGCACTCCCCACCAAGGTAAATGTGCAGTGTCATTATGATGGCTCCTGTTGCTCCAGGCCTGGGTGAGGGAGGTGTGCTCAGATGCCCACCCCACCTCTACACTGCATGAAGGGGAGAGGAGGGGGATGGGAGGGGGCGCTGCCTGGAGAGGACACTGAATTGGGCCTTACCGATCCTCCTGGCTGCCTTCTGAGACCATAAGCACAGAGCCAGGGCAGCCTCTCGCCTTTCATTACCGGGCCTACGAAAGCAGCAGCCCAGGCAAATATGTAGCTATTAAAATTAATCGCCCTGCGTTGTCAGCTGAACATAATGCAAATTATTTATGGGCTGTCTGCGCAATATTTATCATCGTGCAGGCTCCAGGCGATTCGTGCCTCCTGGCCTCCCCCGCCCGCCCTGGCCCACTCAGGGCGAAGCTGCCTACGAGGCTACAGCAGCCCAGGGGCTCTGGGCACCTGAACGGGCTTCCAAGGGCGAGACCGCACATCAGGCTGCGTTACAGACCTCACTTTCATTTCATTGCACATTTATTGGAGGCCCACTAAATGTAAGATCAGGAGGTCTGCTAACTCAGGGGATGCACGCCAATTTGGAGAAATCGGAACCAGACAAGCCTAGGCTCCAAAGGATGATGAAGAGAGACAATCTTCTGTGGTTCAAGCCTGCGCTTCAACTTGGGAGACCCATATTTGCACAGCTGGATTCGCACTGGGAGAGAGCAAGAGCACCACAAATGTCCCACTGGTCTCAGCCCTAGACAGTGGGTGGACAGGAATAGGAATTCAGTGTCTTCAGAGCCTCCAAACTTGTTTGCTGATCAGAGATAACAGATTAACAGCTAATTGTTGAAATCAGCCAACCACTTAGTTTATCAGGGCTGGGAGCCCCTTGGTATTTCGCTGCACTTTTTATATGTAAAAACAGCCTTGTTCCCTCCTAAAAGGCTTTTGTTTCTCTTTCGAATACGGGGTTTAAAAAAAAAAAAAACGGCAGCAACGCGCCACCCCACCCCCCACTCCAACCAAGCCTTCTGGCTTAAAAAACACAAAACAAAACAAAACAAAAACCAGGAGACATAATCTATAGGACAATCCCCCCCTACTGGTCGGCGCTGGCGTAGGGGCTTTTTACGCTGATCAAGTCTCCATGGGCCGGGGAGGTAAACAGGCTTTCTGCACAGCGGCGAAATGAATGACACGGGAGAAGCACCTGGACTGCTTGGGATCTAGCCTGGGTACCGGGGCAGGGAGGGTGAAGCACCAAGGGCCCAGTGGGGTGGAAGCTGGTTAACCTAAGCCGAAGGCCCAAGAGCCAGGTAGGGGAGAAGAAGGCTGGTGGGTGGCCTGGCGCTGCAACCCAGCCACTCCCCTCCTACTCTCACTGATGGAAATCTCCAAGGCTGGGTGAGTGCCCAGCCTAGGCCTCCATGCCTGGGCACCACCTGGGGGCTGTCATAATGGGTGGTGTACTGTTTAAGCGGTGCCGGGCCGAGGGTCTGTGGCAGACCTAGGCCTGTTTTTTTTATATTCACTGCAAGCAAGTAAATGGTCTCCCTTCTTTACTGTCCACACCCACCAACATCACCTGCACTTAGCTGACTAAGTGGGGCCTACTTAAGGGGTTCTGTGTGTGTGTGTGTGTGTGTGTGTGTGTGCACTCATGCGTGTGTGTGTGTGGGGGGGTCTACCTACTGGCATCTGTTCTCTAGACTAACAGAAGGGAACATCTCCGGGAAGCTACTTTGAATTTATATTCTTCTTCCCTCTTCTTAAAATGTAATTTGACCTATTTTCAATGACCCTTACAGTTCCTGTTACCATTATTATTATTATTGTTTTGTCGGTCTTGGGGCTAGAACTCAGTGCTGTCCTGAGGCTCTTTGTGCTCAAGGCTAGTGCTCTACCACTTGAGCCACAGCTCCATTTCCAGTTTTCTTCTGGTAGTTTATTGAAGATGAGTCTAACGGACTTTTCTCTGCTCAGGGTGACTTGGAACCATGATCCTCAGATCTCAGCCTCCTGAGTAGCTAAAATTACTGGTGTGAGCCACCAGCACAGGGCATTAGCCCTAATTTTTGACAGGGATTTTTTTTTTTTAAAGAACATTCTAATGACTTGCCCACTGTTTCAGAAACTTAATTTTTTAAAAAGTACCAGACAAAAGGTTTTGAAGTATCAAGCTACTTTTGGATACTTTATATCTCTTCCTATTCTTCTAAGGATTTGAGGAAGGGCTTTTTTTCTACTGGTTTGAAATCAGCAAACCACAGGCTTTTCCAGAAAAGAGAGAGGCTGAGTATTGACCACACACAAGTGGACAGGTTTGGGCCACACTTACAAAGTATTTTAACATAGGGCTTCTCAGGAAGACTGCTGTCGCCTTCCCAACATTTCAGGATATTTGTCTTCCTCATTGAAGCCAGCCAGAAGCTAGGTTGAATCTTCTAGGCTCCTGCCTGCACCTATCTACCCCTAGGTCAATGTCATTTAGTACAACTGCACTCTTTTACTGAGCTCCATCTCCCAGAACCAAGCCACCCTCCTCCCGCCTGGCAAGCTCATGATTCTCAGTTCTGTCCACCAGCTTCATTCCAACTCCAGGCCCACGTGGTGTGGTCGGACAGTTTGAAAGTGTTTCTGCAGATCGGTGGCCCTCTCTGGCTGCGCCGGAAGTGTTTTATGGACCTGTGAGTTCAGTTAATCCCAGGAGGCCAAGATAGATTAGTCCTGGGTGTGGGTGTGGGGGAGATTCTTATGTTTAGGTTCAGTTTTCAGGGGGAGGGAGGGTGTGAGCCAGGAGAGTCCGGTGGTTGCTGGGGCCATGTGTGTGTGCCCTCTCCCCATTAAACTTGAGATCTGAGCTAAAGCAGATTGGGGGCGGGGGCTTGTGGGCCCCAGTGACAAAACCCCCACCCGTGCTGTGACATCCTTGGTGGGGGGGGGGACAGAGCCCCTGGAGAGCCCGTAGAGAGAGCTCAGTGTGTGTGGTTTTCCCCAGGTTTTATTCTTCCAGCCCTGTGGAAAGGAGGAGAGCCGCAACCGGGGAGGGAGCCGGAAAGAAACACTTAATCACCGGCGTCTCGCTGCTCGTCACGCGAAGATGGCAGCGGCTCCCCTGGGTTTCAAGGTTCCGGGAAAGGCGTGTGTTCTGCCTTGAGGCGCGCGCGGGCTGCCGCACTCCCTCCTTCCCCCTTCCTCCCTCCCTCCTCCTCCCCTTCCTCCCTCCCACCCTTGCCTGGGCGGCTGGCCCAGGCTCTAGCTCTCACTGCCCGAGAGTGCTGCAGACAGCGCGATCCTTGCTGGTGGCCACAGCAGAGGGGCATCCATGCTGCCCGACCAGAAAAATCCATGGGGCTTAGGGGGTTCAAAGCTAAGGCTTTAAGGGGTGAGTGGGTGTGTCCGAGGAGGGAGCAGGGAGACAGTGGCACCTGGGACAAGCGGGGTGTCAAACTGCAAATCAATACCAGATATTGAGAGCAGACTTGTAGTGCAATGGCTGAGCCCTGATCCACGCGTGGGCCCCTACTGCCCTGCCCTGCTCTTTCATTCTTGGATCACTGTGAAACCGCGGGTGAACAGGTCTGTGCCAGCAGTAGTCACTTCTTAGGAGGGGGGGCACACAGGGATCCATAGAGCTGGTTGTGTGCCCCGAGGGTACCTATGCACCCAGGGATGCTGGGGAGGAGAATGAGGCAGCCCCTCTGTGTGGACTCTAGCCAGTGTACCACCAAGCGCCCAATGGCTTTCAAAAGGCCCAGCTGGCTGGAGGAAGGGAAATCAGAGGCCCAAAGACCCACTAGAGTTTGGAACTTTGGTATATTTGTCATTGAGGGTTGGGAAATGGGTGTTGAGGGAGGGAGATCAAATAACCCAGAAACAGCCGTCTCAACCTGGACGGAAGGTTTGGGGTGCCATGCTCAGGGCTGGTGGCTCCATAAAGGAGCCCCAAGTTTTGTGAGTTGCCCCTGTATATCCAGCCAGCTCCACAAGCAGGACTCCCGAGGAGGGGTACACCCAGAGCCAGGAGACTAGACCCCTGCGGGTAAGCCGTTTAACTCTTGTCACAAGAGACCACTGACACTTGGTGATAAGGAGTTCCTAAGCAATCAGCTGCCCCCAGCCCATGGTCACATCTGGAGCATGTGACCACAGGATGCTATGGGGCTAGGTGGGCCAGAAGCCTTTGCATAGTCTTTCCGGACACCTTCAGTGCTACTGAGTCACTATACCAGGCTCTGGAACTTTTTCTTTGCAAAATAATAGCCACTGCCAGGTACCATTGGCTCATGCCTCAAATGTAATCCTAGCTACTCAGGAGACTGAGATCTGAGGATCGTTGGTTGAAGTCAAGCCCGAGCAGTTAAGTCTATAAGACTCATACTTCCAAGAAACCACCAAAAAGTGGGAAGTGGAGCTATGGCTTAAGTGGTAGTCTAGCCTTCAGTGAAAAACAACAACAACAAAAAAACGGAGGGACAGTGCCCAAGTTCTAAGTTCAAGCCCTAGTACCAGCACAAAACAATAACCAATTAAATATTGGGCCTTGGGGTTTCTTTTTTCTTTTTTTGGCCAGTCCTGGGCCTTGAACTCAGGGCCTGAGCACTGTCCCTGGCTTCTTTTTGTTCAAGGCTAGCACTCTGCCACTTGAGCCACAGCGCCACTTCTGGCCGTTTTCTGTATATGTGGTGCTGGGGAATCGAACCCAGGGCCTCATGTATACAAGGCAAGCACTCTTGCCACTAAGCCATATCCCCAGCCCGGGCCTTGGGGTTTCTTGCCACAATATTTTCCTTTGGAAGGTTGGGGTTCAGCCTGACCCTTTGAGACTTAAATAAATAAAGCTGAAGAGGCACCAGAGCCTTTTCCAGTTAAATCCAGGCCCTCTCCTAAGCTGCAGCTTTGGGCGAGCTGTTTTAACAGTTCTGAATCCCAGATGCTTGCTGGTGGCCAACCCCAGTGGCTCCTCACAGGATTGTCCTTGAGGATAACATACCTGACACAGTACATAGACATAGACTTTGCACTGCGTGCAAAGTCAGTGCTCTTATTATGATCCAGTAGTAGCTTCTTATGGATGGAAAGAGAGTTAGAGAAGTTCCTGTTAAAGTTCCCCAAAGCCAGAGGAGCCAGAGGTTTGGACGAAGGTAGCAAGAGCACTACTACTGCCCTAAAAAACCCCAAGCCCTCAAAACCAGTGCTCTACCAGTTGAACCACAGCTCCACTTCTGATTTTTTTGAGGGGTGCCTAATTGGAGATAAGAGGCTCATAAACGTTCCAGCCCAGAGTGGCTACAACCCAAGATCCTCCAGTTCAGCCTCCTGAGTGCTCTTTAATGGTGCTAATTTAGAAAGGGCTCAGGGACCATAAGCACCACTCTCTTGGCAACTTTCGGTTCACTCTTCCAGGCCTTTTATTTTGATGGTTCAAGACCACCTATAGGCCAGTTTTTGGAGAGGGACAAAAGTCCTCTTCCATTGGCAGGCCATCTTTTTATTGGTATCTCCAGCACAATGCGGTGGCTAGGAAGGACCTAAGGGGGCCTCAGCCTTTCCAACTGATCTCATCCCAGGTCACCCAAAATTCATTAGGTGAGCCTGTCTTTTCCTTTCCAAAGACAGCACCCGTGGCCTTGCCCTGACGTGGCTACTAGGCGGACACAGAAAAGTGCTGGCGGTGCGCAGTCGATCCTTATCTGAACAGTGTACCAAGGTTGCCAGCCCTGCGAAAAACAAAGAACACCGGCGCCTCCAGATTGGCTCCTGAGGCCTTTGGGTCATCTCTGGGGCTTCCCCGCTTTCACCGCCCCAGCCCCCACAAGCCCGGGACCCGCCAGCCTTCAAAAACAATTCCGCAGCCCTAAATCAGAATTCCAGATCTCGAGCGCCACCCCGAGAGTTCACTTTTCCCCTCCTCCGAGGAGGCCGCGTGGTGCGCAAGTGAGAGTCTGAGGGCGGCGGCAGCACACATCTTGGCCACCTCCTCTTCTCACTCGGCTTCACGTCCTCAGGAAATGTGAAAAGAAGAAGCAAGAAAAAAAAAAAAGCAAGAAGAAAAACGTGGGCTATGAATGCGAAGTGCAAACAACCCCGGCATGAGTTTGCAAGGAGTAAGCAACCTCCAAAATAGAAACTACAGACTTGAAAGACTCCTCTTTGCCAGTTCTATTAATTAAAGCCTCTGGAAGGTGGGGCGCCGGAGGGACCACACCTTCTCAGGGTACACATTGGCCATGCCAACATAATAGTGCTCCCTTGGCATCTTCTGCAGACACGTTTAAAAAGAAACACGGCAAGGTTAACCTGTTCTCGCAGTATTTTTAATAGGAATCAACGTGTATTTTATTTAGGGGGTGGGAGTGATCTTGCTTTAAAATAGCAATGAGGAAATGAGGAATCTGTAAACTGGGGTAGATTCCCACAGCTGTCTGACTAGATTTGTCTGGTCCCTCGGAGAATCCACGTTTTCTACCCAGGGAAGGGGCAGGCAGCACTCATGGCTCCTCCTTCGGCGGTTTCCTGGCGCGGCGCCCATCCTCCCCTAGCCCAGGGAACGGAGGCGGCCGCGTTCATTCTCGCGGGCAGCCTTCTCTGACCTATACTGTCATTTTTTCCATCGGTCAGGATCAGGCGGGGGGGGGGGGGGTGTGGGGGGACTCTCCTCCGAGGGGCTCTGCACGGATCGTTGGGTTTTCCCCGACGAACTTAACACAGAGGCGAAAGGGGCAGATGGAAACCAGGCCTCCGCTGGCCGGGCCCCGCGTACGCGCCGCACTCAAGCAGCTCGACGCAAAGCCAGGGCTGGATTTTCGTGGCTTGGGCCCGGCGGCCTTCCCAGCGCCGGCTCGATCCTCTCTCTCCCTTGAGTAAAAGCAAATGTGCTCCCCTAATTTTGCCCTGGAGACACCAGCTGTGCGGCAAAGGGAGGAGGAGGGGAGGGGGAGGAGTGGACCGGCAACTTTTCCAACCTGCGAGTGTACACGCACGCGAGAGGTGAAGGCCCACCCCGATTCTGTGCACGTACCCACACAGCATCTAATCAGTGTCACTGCCAGGAATACGTTTCCGCAGCGGGCGACACCCCCGCCCCCGCCAACCTGCGGGGGGGGGGGGGAGTGGGAGATGCAAATGGCGTCTCCCGGTCCTCGTCCCAGACTCTGCTCAACACTCGCTGCCCGTGACTCGGAGCAGACAACGCAGTGAATGGAGGTGCAGTGTCTGGGGACCCGAACACGCAGGCGGCCCCGTAGGTCCCTCTCTGGCGCGCTGGGGGTTCAGTGAAAATAGCAAGCACCACCATTTCCAGCTTCGAAGGCACCCCTCCCCATCGATCTCCGGAAGAGCTACCCTCCCCCCCCCACCCCTAAGGGGGAGGAGGGGAACTTTGCCAGACAACTGTTACGTGCCTTCTCCTAAAGAATGTGGGTGGGTTTCCCATCTCAGCCCGGCCCACTCTCTCCAATCCTTCCTAGGCCTCGAACTTGTATTCCCTTTCCTAAGAAAGCCCACGCAGCACATCTCAGGCTACTGCGGAGTGAGGGGACACCCGAGTAAGGCGTTCCCCCCTCCCCCAAAGGTTCGAGTAGACAGCCAAGTTGGGATCCTTTCCTTCCTACGCCAAAGTAGCGCGCGCCACTTTGGGGGAGGCATGGGACCGGGGGGGGGGGGTGCAGATCTCTGCTAGCCTCGAGGCCTTGTCTATCTCCATGGCAGGCCCGACGGTTTCTGTATTGTATCCGGCCAGTCCCGCCGTCCTCATGGCCCAGGGGAGGCCCCCAAAGATAGCTCGCGTCTTCCTCGGGCCACTCACGGGGAGGAGGGGGAGGGAAGAGTACACCAGAGGCTCGCCCCCTCGCCGAGCCGCCCCAGCCTCTCACCCCCCCCCCTCCACTCTAGGCACAGCCCCTGCGGGACGCCCTCCCCCTCCCCCCGCATCCCCGCCCAGGCACCGAGGGGCTCCCCTGGGACACAGCCGGGATGGCGGTTCCGGTCGTTTGGGGATTTGCGTGCAAGAAGAAAACAAGGCCGGCGACTACCAAGAGTGGCTCTTCGATTCTTGGGATTCAGCTATCCGCTCCGTCTCCACATGGATCTTACTCTTGCCTGGGGATCTTCCCCCGACCCTCCCCCTCACCCCGCTTTCGTCTCTCCTGCCCCCCCACCAGCGATCTCCCCTCCTCCCGACCCCCCCCCCCCCCCCCCCCCCGTCCCCCGGTTCTGCACCACGGGGAGCTCCCAGCTCCCAAGCTCCTACACCAGCCCGGCACGGGGCGCGCAGCTTCCGAGCTGCCGAGATCTGGGCGGTTACTCGCTCCTAGCACCCCGAATACTCTGCTTCCACTTTAGGCTGCGCAAGCCGCCGCCCCGTGCCACCCCCGCCTCGCCCGGCTCCGGTCCCAGCTCGGCTCCCCCGCCAGCTGCGCGGCCACCGCTGCACGTGACCCGCCCCCGTCGCGGCTTCCGCTGAGCTGCCTGTTCCGGAGCACAAACAATTTCTGCCCTGACGCGGGGTCTCTCGGGGGGCCTGGCGTCCTCTCCTCCCTACCACCGTCCCCCCCCCCCCTTCCTCTTCCGGGTACGAGAACTCAAAACAACTCGCTGACCTTCGGGCGGACCAGCTCCGGCTTCCACCGACTCCAGCATTCCGTTCAAACCCAGCAGCCGTGGCTTCTAAGATTTCACTCCGCGCTGGGCTGGGGGGAGGGGGGGATTTCTCCGGGAGGGGGGGTGTCTCAGATCGAAAGAGCCACTTCATGCTCTTTCCCTTCCTCCGAAGTGAGTTTTTAGACTATCCGGAGGCCCCGGGGAAACGCCAGCAGTCGAGGGTAAAGGACCCCCCTCCCCCTCCCCTTGTCTAGTGTGACCCGAGTTCCAGGGTCAGCGGGCTGGCTGAGAAGGGCCTAGACCGCTTCAGAAATACCAGGAAGCGCTGGACTATGGCATCAGGCAGAGCCAGGACTGAGGTGGGGGGGGGGGGAGGGGATTGTGCTGAAAATGGTAACTCCCACGATCTGGGCTAGATTCTTAATTTGTAGTGGAAACTGAGGCAGCAGAAAAAGGGTCGTTAATGTTAATCTTAGTTACCCAGCTGGTTAAGTGACTGTGAGAATTTGAGCCCAGATATCTCTGAGTCCAGGATGTTAAGCTATGGTAGGAAGGCTCAAAGTGGTAGAATGTTAGCTTTGATGGAAAGAGCCTAGGGACAGCTTTCAGGCCCTGAGTTCAAGCCCCACAACTGACAAATAATTAAAATAAAGCTATGATACATGCTAGTGGTCACCTTGGTAGCAAAAATACAGACAGTCTAGATAAACTCCAATGTTCACTTAAAGGCTCTATATTTGGAATGGAACATCGTGATTGCCCTAATGTGGGCACTTGATAAATATTTGTTGAATGAATGTGTTTCTCAATAAATGATCGACAGACTCTTTGACTGAAAGCCCTAAGGGTTGCTCTACCAAGAGGATTGATTGTCCCACCTGAAGAAAACCTATGGCTATGGCTGTGTTTGCAAGTAATAGGAATCTTACTGAAACAATGTTTTCATGTATATGTATATTTCATTATATGTATTCATCCCCCTGTAGCCTCAGTCAGTCAGCCTGGCAAGTATTTGAACTTGCTGAGGCACATATCCAAACCAGCTGCTACTTGGACTCAACCATTGCCTCCCCCCTCCCCAACACACCCCTCAGGTTCCTATTTTGTAGGCTTCTGCTCAGGGCCAGGCCGGCTGGCATTGCACCTGAAGTAATTCTGAACATGGCAAGAGGGAAAGGGGGTACAACCATCAGATATGGTTCATTGATTCCCTTGGACAGGCTTGGGTAGCATAGCTTACTTAGCAGCTCAGCAGGTGTGTGTGTGTGTGTGTGTGTGTGTGTGTGTGTGTGTGTGTGTGTATACTGAGGCTTGAACTCAGAGTCTGGGCAGTGTCCCTTAGTTTGTTGTTTTTTTTTTTTGTTTGAAACAGGCACTACCACTTGAGCCACAGCTCCCCTTCTAGCATTTAGGTGGCTAAGAATCTTACTTTATTTGCTGCCTGGGTTGGCTTTGAACTGTTACCCTGAGATCTCAGCTTTCTGAGTAGCTAGGATTATAGTCTTGAGCTACTAGCACACAGCTCAGTTTTATTTTTTAACTCATGGACTACATTGTACATTTTGCTTCAGAGTTAAAGTCCTCACCAGTTGTGAGGTTCCTTTCCAAGGAAGACAGCCATCCACTTTAGTCTACAGCTCTTCCATGCTAGTCAGTGGGACCACATGTGAAAGTTGGAGAGCTGCTTCTGGCACTCCATGTTGCCCTGTTACTTCTGGTTGGCCCAAGACAGAATGTAATTAAAAATATTCTTTTTTTTTTTCTAGTCCTGGATCTTGAACTCTGGGCCTGGTCACTGTCTCTGAGTTCCTTTTGCTCGAGGCTATTGCTCTTGAGCAATAGAACCACCATATCACTTCTGGCTTTTCTGGAGCAAAGACTCTCACAGACTTTCCTGCCTAGGCTGGCTTTGAACCATGACCCTCAGATTTCAGTCTCCTGAGTAACTATGATTACTGGTGTGAGTCATTGACACTCCACTTTGAAAATATTCTTATATGTAAAGAGCCGGATAGAGTTCCATTCTATACCTTATTGTAATCAATTCCCACCTCATTTTCTAAACCTAACCACTTAATCCGTCTGTCACAGGCCTCTAGTAATCTGAAATGAGGACACAGTTTTAGTTTGTTACCTGAAAGTAACCTTTTTCCTTTCATTTATTATTTTCCTACAATGTAAGTCACTACACTAGGCAGAGAATGGAATAGGAAAGATGCCCATCTCTGTTTCTGATCACTGCTGTCTTTTTCCTTTTCCTCTCTCCCTTCTTCTCCATCTCTTTCTTCCTTATTATTATTATTTTTTTTGTGTGTATTCTCTCTCTCCGAATTACCACCAGTCTGGGTTTCTAGTTGCCTCTTTCATAGTCTGGTCTGGAGTGACCTGCATTGCCCTGGCTGAAGCCAGCCCATTTTGGAGGCATCCAAGGACTTTCAAGGAGGCCAGAGGCTTCACGCTGGAGTTGTGGAAACTCACTCACTCTTGTGCAGAAAAAAAAAAAAAAACCCAAAAACTGGCGACAAGTGATGCTGAACCGGAGGTTCGAGATGCTAATTTGATTTATTATCTGTGTACAGCCTGGGGAGGAGAAAAGGCTCATAAAAGTGTTCTAGGCTGGTCATTCTGAATGTGAGCATTTATTTATCTGCAAAGCTGCCCAATGTCCCTGCAGGAAGTCTCGGGCCCAGCAATCCCTGACTGCATAGACAAAAGTCTCCCCTTTACACTGGGCTGCTTTTATTGTTTCCAACAGCTTTGTGCTTTCCCTGGGGGGAGAGGAGAGTCGCATAGCCAGTTTTCTTCCTCTTTTCTCACGCTGCAGAGGAAGTGATGTTGTGGAAACAGTGACATTGACTTGGCCTGCAAACCCCATTGGAGCTAGAAGTGAGGAAAGCTTAGGGCACTGAGGCACGGTGATGGCTCTTCCAGTCTCCAGGGAATCTCAGGCTGAGTTTGAGCATTTGACAGTGGATGCATGCACACAGGTGGTACGAAGTAAGAGAAACCATACTTGAAATCATTCCCTGGGCTCAAGGGCCCCCAAGTCTGTTCCTGATGAGGAATACCATTCTCAAAGGATTTATGGGGTGTGTTAGATTCATTCTTAAAAACAACAAGGACAAGAAGGACACTGGGCACTGGTGGCTCCTGCTTGTAATCCTAGCTACTCAGGAGCTGAAATCTGAGGATCACTGTTCAAAGCCGGCCCAGGCAGGAAAGTCTGTGAGACACTATCTCCAATAAAACTACTCAGAAAAAGCTGGAAGTGGTGCTGTGGCTCAAGTGATAGAGTGCTATCCTTGAGCAAAAGAAGCTTAGGGTCAGCGTTCTGGCCCTGAGTTCAAGCCCCAGGACAGGCAAAAAAAAAAAAAAAAAAAAGTACTGAGGATGCAACCCACATGCTATGTAAATGCTCTACTGCTTGAGGCATGTCTTCAGTCCTGTTTTGCTTTACTTATTTTTCAGGTAACCAGCCTGTAGGGTTTTATTTTTGGCAGGGGGGGCACTAGTATTTGAACTCAGGGTTTTGTGCTTATTCAGAATGGGCTGTACCACTAAGTCACACCCTAGCCCCTGATTTTTCTTTCTTTTTTTTTTCTCAGTCAAACTTGGGGCCTGGACGCTGTCCTTGAGCTCTTTTTGCTCAAGGCTAGCACTCTACCACATAGAGCCACAGTTCCACTTCTGGTTTTCTGGTGATTAACTCTGGGATAAGAATATAATGGAGTTTCCTGCCTGGGCTGGCTTTGAACTGTGATCCATAGATCTCAGGCTCCTGAGTAGCTAGGATTACAGGTGTGAGCCATTAGCTCCTGGCTCTTCATTTGTTTCCTTCCTTCCCTCCTTCCCTCCCTCCCTTTCTCCCACCTTCCCATTCTCATTCTTGCCTTCCTTCCCTCCTCCCTTCCCCCTCTTTTTAAAAAAATTGATTTATTTATTGGCAAAGTGATGTTCAGAGGGGTTACAGTCTCATATGTAAAGCAGTGAGTACATTTCTGACCAAACTTGTTACCGCCTCCCTCATTTTTCTCTCACCTTCCCCCCTCCCCAATTCCTTTCCCCCTTCCCCCTCTTGAGGTAAGGTCTGGCTAACTTTGAACTTGAGATCCTCCTGCCTCCCTTTCCTGAGTAGCTAGGATTACAAGGATGCTCGAGGGGCTAGGAATATGGCTCAAGTGGTAGAATGTTAGTCTTGAATTAAAAAAGCTCAAGGACAATGCCCAGGACTGGCAAAACAAACACAAAACCAAAACAAACACCGCTCCCCCCCCCAAAAAAAAACCCAAACAAAAGACAAGCATGCTTGGCTTTGACCTGTTTTTTGTTGTTGTTGTTTATTTTTTTTACCTGAGCTGAGCCCTGTGACTTACTTTTGTAATCCTAGCACATGAGAAGCAGAGCTCAGAAAGATTGAGGTTTAAGGTTAGTCCAAGCAAAAAGTTTGTATTTTGGTGCGTGTGTGTGTGTGCGCGCGCACGCGCGTGTGTACACACACTTGTAAAAATCACATGCACGCGCTGGGTCTAAGACCTGAGCTCAGGGCCTAAGTACTAGCTCAGGTCCCTGAGCTTCTGTGCTCAAGGTAGCACTCTACAATTTGAGCCACAGCTCCACTTCTAGCTTTTTGGTAGTTCATTGGCAATGAGTCTCATGGATTTTCCTGTCCCGGGCTGGCTTGGAACTGTGATCTTCAGATACTGATCTCCTCAATAAGTAGGATTACAGGCGTGAGCCCTGGTGCCCAGTCTAAACAAAAAAATTCTTGAGCCTGGGTACTGCCGCTGGGGGCTCACGCCTTTAATTTTAGCTACTCAGGAAGCTGAGATCTGAGGATCCGAGATTCAAAGCCATCCCAAGCAAGAAAATCCAACAAACCGTGGCTGGGGATATGGCCTAGTGGCAAGAGTGCTTACCTCGTATACATGAGGCCCTGGGTTCGATTCCCTAGCACCACATATACAGAAAACGGCCAGAAGTGGTGCTGTGGCTCAAGTGGCAGAGTGCTAGCCTTGAGCAAGAAGAAGCCAGGGACAGTGCTCAGGCCCTGAGTCCAAGCCAAAAAAAAAAAAAATCCAACAAACCACCAGAAAACTGGAAGTAGCACGGTGGCTCAAAGTGGTAGAGCCTTGAGCTGAAGAGCTCAGGGACAGTGCCCAGGCGCAGAGTTCAAGCCTCGCGACCAACAAAAACAAAAATAAACAGCAACAAAAAAATTCTTGACACCCTATCACAACAGAAAAAGCTGCTGTGATGATTACTAATCTATCATCCTAGCTATAGTGAGAAATATGAAGAGGGGGATCAAGGTTCAAGCAGCTCAAGAAAAAAGAAAGGCTTTGCCCCTGAAATAAGCAGCCCTAAAAGGGCTTGAGATATAGCTCAAGAGGTCAAGTACCATCTCATCAAGCACAGGATTCTGAATTCAAACCCAGTACCATCAAAAAGAAAAATATGGATCTGGCCATGTCAATCACTGCTTTAGGTCCTTCAAGTAGCAAGAAAGGGAGAAAGGAGCCTGGGAACTTAAGTTGGTGGTAGAGTGCTAGTTTGCCATGCACAGGGCACTGGAATCCATCCCCAGCACAACCCCCAAAGAAGGAGAGAACTCAGCCTCTTTTATAAAGACTTTCTATGGGGGGCGGTGGTAATGAGGCTGTCTCTAAGCTTTTTGCTCAAGGTTGGAACTCTACCACTTGAGCCATACGTCCACTTGACTATTTGGTGGTCAATTGGAGATAAGATTCTCATAGACTTTCCTTCCTGGGCTGACTTCAAGCCAGGACTCTCAGATCTCAGCTTCTTGAGTAGCTAGAGTTACAGGCATGAGGGCTCTTGTCTCATGATCTAATCCTGCCAACAGCTCCCACTTCCTAGTATCACTTTGAGAGTGGATGGCATTTTGACATAGAATTTGAAAGAATACCATTATCCAGTCTATGATCTTGAGAAATGTTATCTATCAGCTAGGGCATACCAGCATCTCTGATTTTGAGGAGGAAGGGATGTGGATATTGCTGAGGACTACCTTTGCTTATACACGTACAGAGATTAGATAACAGTGAGGAATTCCTGGAGGGAAGGAATGATTCCTTTTTTTTTTCTGGCCCTGGGGCTTGAATTCAGGGCATGGGCATTGTCTTAGAGTTTCTTTTGCTCAAGGCTAGCACTCTGACTTGAGCCACAGCTCTACTTCTAGCTTTTTTATTTTTTTTGTCTTTTCTTTTTTGGTACTGGGGATCGAACCCAGGATGTTGCACTTGTTAGGCAAGCGCTTTGCCACTGAGTTACATCCCAGCCCTTTTGGCTTTGTTGTGTTTTCTTTTTTTTTGGGGGGGGGGTAGTTTATTAAAGATAAAAGTCTCAAAGACTTTCCTGTCCTGGGTGGCTTTGAATTGCAACCCTCAGATCTCAGCTTCCTGAGTACCTAGGATTACAGGCGTGAACCACCAGCAGCTGGCTAGAACCATTAATTTTGCTTAAAAGTTTCGGTCCATCATGACGAGGAGACATGGCAGAGTAGAAAAGCTCACATCATGGAAGCCAGGAAAAGAGAGAAAGAAAAAGAGCACAGGTGTGTGTGTGTGTGTGTGTGTGTGTGTGTGTGTGTGTGTGTGTGTGTCTGTGAGAGAGAGACACTAGAGAGAGAGATGAGAGAGACCAGAGAGATGAGAGAAAGAGATGAGAGAGATGAGAGGGAGATGAGAGAGAGAGAGGAGAGAGAGAGAGAGAGAGAGAAGAAAGCCACGCGCTGATGTCTCAGACCTATAATCCTAGTTACTCAGGAGGCTGAGATCTGAGGATCACAGTTCAAACCCGGCCTAGGGGCTGGCAATGTGGCTTAGTGGTAGAGTGCTTGCCTGGCATGCATGGAGCCCTGGGTTCAATTCTTCAGTACCACATACACATAAAAAGCCAGAAGTGGAGCTGTGGCTCGTCATGGTAGAGCATTAGCCTTGGGCAAAAGACTTCAGGGACAGCACCCAAGCCATGAGTTCAAGCCCCATGATGGACAAAAAATAAAAAGAAGAAGAATAGCACAAGCTGGTAATGTGTAAGTAACAGGTTGATTTAGTTGGCCTGTGGTACTGAAGGATCAGAAATCCAAGATCAAAGTGTAAATATCTGGTGAGGGCTTTTGTGCTATATCGTCCTGTGTTGGAAGGCAGAATGGGTAAGAGAATGCAAGCAAACAAGAGAGGAAGAAGTCATTTTTTTTTTTTTACAAAGCCCACACTTATGACTGTATCACCTTTTATTAGATTCCACCTCCCAACACTTTTGCATTAGGGATAGCATCCAACACATGAACTTTGGGGAACACATTCAAATCGTAGAAGGGGCTAGGTGCTGGTGGCCCACACCTGTAATCCCAGGTACTCAGGAAGGTGAGATCTGAGGATTATGGTTTGAAGCCAGCCTGAGCAGGAAAGTCTGTGAGACTCATTAAAAAAAAAAAACTACCAAAAAGCTGGAAGTGGAGCTGTGCCTCAAGTGGTAGAGCTCTATTCTTGAGCAAGTAAAGCTCAGGGATAGTGCTCAAGCTCTGAGTTCAAACCCCACGACTAGTACCAAAAAAAAGTCACAAGGGGATTCAGTATGTGAATCCTGCCCCTGGGAAATCCTGAATGCCCTTTTGCTCCTATGTCCTTCCAATTAATTCCCTTGTGTTCTTTGTGCTGCTATGAATGAATTTCTCTGATTGCCGAGCCAAAGTTCCTCATCCAAGACAAGACAAAGCAAAACAGAAAGCTTGATTTGTAGTTCACACTGTTGATTTCAATGCCAGCATCTTTGGAGACTAGTTATCCTAGTGAAGCAATCACTCATAAAGTCTGTGTCTAATTCTGGGAGGTAATACACGACTACATGGAGAAGGATGAGAGGGTGAGAGTGCTCAAATCCATTTTTGATCATCAAATTCTGAGTAGGAAGCAAGTTATGGAAAGGCTCTGGAAATATCAGCCTCTGCAAAATATCCGAACGTTAACTCTCTGCATTTTAGATATTGAGCCCTACCTAGTCTTGTTTCAAATCTAGTTTCTTGGGTTTTTAGAAAAGTCTCAGATTTTTTTTATGAGGAAGCTACTATAATTATCTTCATTTTCTATATGAGGAAACTTAATTAAATGGCCTAGAGTCACAACTCAAAAGCAGTACAGCTGGAAGTTGAGACCAGATTATTTCTAACTCCAAAACAGTAGGTCATTTTATAGTCTACAGTTTAAGTAACTTTCCTGAGGTCACAGAGAGAATCAAGAAATACAGTTCACAATCTAGTCAGGGTAAAAATGCTTCAAAAACATCGAAGGGTGGGGGCTGGGATGTAGCTCAGTGGCAAAGTGCTTGCCTAGCAAGTGCAATGTCCTGGGTTTGATTCCCAGTACCAAAAAAGATAAGACAAAAAATACAGTTAAAAACATAGAAGGGAATGAAAATTACTATATTTGATAGAGTATATATAAATAAAACTTCAGATTGAAAGCTTTCTCCCAGAGATCAGGAACTAGACTAGGATGCCTGTAATCACTCTTTCAATTCTTATTATCTTGAAAGACCATACCCACTGCAATAAAGCAAGAGAAAGAAACAAAAAGCATCCAAATTGGAAAAGAACTTATGAAAATATCATTTGTGGATGACTTGGTTGTGTACAGAGAAAATAGTAAAGAACCTACAATCCAACTAATATTAGAATTGAAAAATGGCTGTGTGCAGCTGGGAATGTGGCTTAGTGGTAGAGTGCATGGCGCCCTGGGTTCATTTCCTCAGTACCACAAAAACAGAAAAAAATGGAAGGGATGCTGTGGCTCAACTGGTGGAGTGCTAGCCTTGAACAAAAGAAGCTCAGGGACAGTGTCCAGGCCCTGAGTTCAAGCCCAGGGACTGGCAAAAAAAAAAAAAAAATGAAAGAAAGGAAGGGAGGGAGGGAGGGAGGAAGGAAGGAAGGACTGGGTGCTGGTGGCTAATGCCTGTAATCCTAGCCATTCAAGAGGCTGAGATCTCAGGATGGCAGCTTAAAGCTAGCCCAGGCAGAAAGTCTGTGAGACTCATATCTTGAATTAACCACCAGGAAATCAGAAGTGACACTGTGGCTGAAAGTGGTAGAGTGCTACCCTTGAGTGAAAAAGCTCAGAGACAGCTCCCAGACCTTCAGTTCAAGCCCTACAACTGACAGAAAAAGGAGAAATGAATTCAAGGTGAGCACTGGTGACTCATGTTTATAATCCTGTTACTCAGGAGGCTGAGATTTGAGGACTGTGGTTTGAAGCCAGATCAGGCAGGACAGTCTGTGAGACTCTTTCTCCAATTAACCACCAAAAAAACCAGAAGTGGAGCTGTGCCTCAAGTGGTAGAGCACCAACCTTGTGCAAAAAACCCCAGGGACAGTGCCCAGGTCCTGGGTTCAAACTCCAGAACTGCCGCAGAAAGAAAAAGAAAGAAGAAAGGAAGGAAGGAAGGAGAAAGAAAGGAAGGAAGAAAGAAGAAAGGAAAGAAAGAGAAACAATTCAGCATGCTTACAAAATTTAACGTAGAACCATTATGACGATTCAAAGGAAATTTTGTTAATTTATTTGTATGTGTACGCGTGTTTCTCTGGGGTGTGTGTGTGTGTGTGTGTGTTCGCGCCCATGCATGCTAGTACTGAGCTTGAACTCCAGGCCTTGCACTCTTGTTTAGCCTTTTCTCTTTAGCCTATGACCTTAGTGATACTGATACTTTTTTTTTTGTGCCAGTCCTGGGGCTTGAACTGGGGACCTGGGTGCTGTTCCTTAGCTGTTTTGCTCAAGGCTAGTGCTCCTCTACTATATGAGCCATAGCTTTTTATAGTGGTTAGTTGGAGATAAAAATCTCATGGTCTTTCCTACCCAGGGTGACTTTGAAGTGTTATCCTCAGATCTCAGCCCCATGAGTAGCTAGGATTACAAGTGTGAGCCACCAGCATCTGGTTTGATACTTCTTTCCTGACATTCCATTTTCCATCCTTCCTCAACACTGTCCTTTGTGATCTGTCTTCCTCCTTTCCTTCTGGAATTCTTCCTCAGTCTTCGCTTCCAGTGTCTACTCCCGAGCATTGCTCTATCTATAAGCAGAGCACCACCATGTTCTGTGTGAATAACACCTCAACTGATTGTATGACGTGCCCATGATTCATTGAGGTGGTTAATTTTGCTTGTCAACTTGGTTGGATTGAGGGAGGCTGAGTTTATAGGTGATGGACTAATTAATGTGACAAGGGAAATTTCAAGGTAGTCCAACATTCCTGCTATTGGAAAGTTTATCTCTCCTTCCTTCCTTCCTTCCTTCCTTCCTTCCTTCCTTCCTTCCTTCCTTCCTTCCTTCCTTCCTTCCTTCCTTCCTTCCTTCCTGTGTGTGTGAATTGGAGCTTGAACTTGGCCTGGGCATTGCCCCAAAGCTCTTTTACTCAAGGCCAGCACTCTACCACTTGAGCCACAGCATTACATCTCGCTTTTTTTTTGTTGTTGGCCAGTCCTGGGCCTTGGACTCAGGGCCTGAGCACTGTCCCTGGCTTCTTTTTGCTCAAGGCTAGCACTCTACCACTTGAGCCACAGCGCCACTTCTGGCCATTTTCTATATATGTAGTGCTGGGGAATCGAACCCAGGGCCTCTCTTGCCACTAGGTCATATCCCCAGCCCCTACATCTGGCTTTTTCTGAGTAGTTTATTGAAGATAAGAGTGTCCTGGACTTTTCAGATCAGGCTTGCTTTGAACCCCAGGTCCTCAGATCTCAGCCTCATGAGTAGCTAGGATTACAGGTGTGAGAAGCCAGCACTCAGCGGACTGAATGCTTTTTGCATTATGAGATAGACATGATCCTTTTGGGGCGAAGGATAGAATGTCATGGTTTAAGGAAATGTGTTGGGGTATAGAGTTGGGGAGGGTGGACTTGTGATGGTTAATCTTCACTTCCAAACCTGATTGAGAAAGCCTAGGAGATTAGTAAAGCACGTCTTGGGGCATGTCTGTGAGGGCGTTTCCAGAGAGGATTAAGTAAGTGAAAAAGTCCTGCCCTAAATGTGGGCAAGCAACATCCTCTAGACTGGGGGCCCAGAGGGAATAAAATTGGGAAAAGGAGAAAGTTGGAGAGCACAGACATGCTTTGTCTCCCTGATTTGTGGCTCTCAGCTGTTCTGCTTACATCATGACACCATGCCCTCCCACCATGATGAACTTAGAAATCCAGAACCAAAATATATTCCTCCCTTTAGGTTGTTTTTCTCAGGAATACAAAGTCTGACTAACACCTTTCTGAGACTCACTGACTTGTCTTCTGCTCTTGGGCCTCTAGTCTTGTTCTCTTTGCATCCACGTACCTCATAGTGATATTCTTAAAATGCAAGCCTGATCCTGTCATTCTTTCCATGCTTAATTTTGTTTTGGGGGGATTCTGGGGCTTGAATTCAGGGCTTGGATGTTTTCCCTGAGCCTCTTTGTGTTCTAGGTAAGTACTCTAGCACTTGAGTCACAGCTCCACTTCCGGCTTTTCATGAGTACTTTATTGGAGATAAGAATCTCATGGACCTTCCTGCCTGGGATGACTTTGAACTGCTATCCTCAGATCTCAACTTTTTGAGTATCTAAGTTACAAGCATGAGCCACCAGTGCTTGGCTAATAATTTTTGTTTTCTTTGCCTGTCCTGGGGCTTGAACTCTGGGTCTGGGCACTTTCCTGGAGCGCCTCTTGCTCAAGGCTAGCACTCTACCATTCAAGCCACAGCCCTGCTTAATTTTTTTTAAAGACCTTGAAGTATCCTAAGTACAATGTATGTGTACTAGTGCACATGTGCGTGCGCACCAGTCCTGGGGCTTGAACTCATGGCCTGGGCTCCTTTTGCTCCAAGTTAGCACTCTACCAATGGAGCCATAGCTCTATTTCTGGCTTTTTGGTGATTAATTGGAGATGAGAGTCTAATGGTCTTTCCTGCCAGGCTGGCTTCAATTTGTGCTTCTCAGATCTCAGCCTCCTGAGTAGCTAGGATTATAGGCCACTGGTGCTTGGCTGTTCAATACATACATACATACATACATATATATTTTTTTCTTTTTTTTTGCCAGTCTTGGGGCTTGAACTCAGGGCCTGAGCACTGTCCCTGGCTTCTTTTTGTTCAAGGCTAGCACTCTGCCAACTTGAGCCACAGCACCACTTCTGGCCTTTTCTATATATGTGGTGCTGAGGAATAAAACCTAGGGCTTCATGTATACGAGCCAAGCTCTCTTGCAACTAGGCCATATTCCCAGCCCCGTGTTCAATAGCTTTTGCATGGTGCTCCATTAGCTCCTGTGCTTAGTCTCCTGCTCCTTCCTGATGTACTATTTGTGTTCTCTCTCACTTCCCCACGCACTTTATTTTAGGTACCTAGACTGACCCTGATTGAAGGGCTTGGGGCCATAAGAGAGGTTATCCCAGGAGCACAGTAAGGAAATGGTAGTTGAGACAGGGAAGGGAGTGTGGCTAATAAAGTATACATTTGTAAATGGGTTGTGTTCCAAGGGAGGATTCTGGCGCTCCATCTTGCTCATATCCTCTTGGGATCTTGTATAACACACCCCTTGAGACTATTCGAGTGAGGGATGAAGAGGCAAGATGATTTTACCTACCAATTTCTATCCAGGGGTCTCTTTTGGGGAGAACAACAACAACAACAACAAAATGTCCTAGTTGTTGGGCACTAGTGGTTCATGCCTGTAATCCTAGCTACTCAGGAGGCTGAGATCTGAGGACAGCAGTAGCTGGAGCAAAAAAGTCCTCATTAGACTCTTAGCTACAATAAACTATTCAGAAAAAAAGTCAGAAGTGGCGCTATGGTTCAAGTGCTGGCCTTGAGCAAAAGAAGCTTAGGGACAGTGCCTAGGCCTTGAGTTCAAGCCCCAGGACCGCCCCCCCCCCCCCCAATAGTCATAGTTGATAGGGTTTGCCAGTTGCCATGGAGTAAATATTCCCACTATGGCTGACTGCAGGCCATCAGTGGTTTCACAAACGGCATGCACATTTTCTGTATGTTTCACGATCTGGTTCTCCAGAAAGAGAACCAGTGCCTCAGTGCCCCACTGTTTTCATTCCTCACTGGTTGAGGACTCATTTAGGGAAGTCAGGCATTTAGGAGCAGTCCCTCAAGCATGCTGGCCAGCTGGACCTGTGTTGGAGCCAAGAAAACAGCCTCAAGAGGAGTTGTGGAAGACTTCACTGTGTTTGAGGTCGCACGCGCTTGCACGTGTGTGCGTGTGTGTGTGTGTGTGTGTGTGTTGGCTCAGGGTCTGGGCACTGTCCTTGAGCTTTTTCACTCAAGGCTAGGGCTCTACCACTTTGTGCCACAGCGCCACTTCTGATTTTCTGGTGGTTAGTTGGAGATAAGAGTGTCATAGACTCCTGCCTGGGCTGGCTTTGAACCCTTCCTGAGTAGCTAGGATTACAGGTGTGAGCCATTGTCACCTGGCTTCTTTGTCTATTCTTTTTGGCACCAGAAAAAACTTTTTTTTTTGTCAGTTGTGGGGCTTGAACTTAGTGTCTGTGCACTGTCTCTGAGCCTCTTTGTGCTCAAGGCTAGGGCTCTACCACTTGAGCCACAGCGCCACTCCCCAGAAAATCCTTGATAATGTACCCAGGTCCCATCACAAGGGTAAATCATTCATAAATAGAGTACATTCACTGCACCCATCCCAGCATGTAGACATGCTCAAAAACTCACTCTTCCTTCTTGTTTTTTGTGTGTGTGTATGTGTGCGCGCGCGCATGCATACTGGGACTTGAACTCAGGGCCTGGGCACTGTTCCTTAGTTTATTTTACTCAATGCTCATGCTCTACCACTTGAGCTACAACTCTGATTCTAGTTTTTTGTTGTTTAACTGGAGTATGAGTTTCATGGACTTCCCCCCATTCCCCCCAGCTGGCTTTGAACCTTGGTTCTCAGATCTCAGTCTCCTAAGTAGCTAGGATTACAGGTGTGAGCCACTGGGGCCCAGCCTCTTTCATTTTTACATTGAATTTTGACTCTCTTGGTGTGTATCTTTCTCTTCGGATTTATTGCTTATTCCGATCCATTTCCAAAGAGGACTTTAGGCAGTAAGCAGGTGCTTTCTTTCCCATGAAGGTGTGATCAACCATATTTTTTGAAGCAATGATTAGGACACGTGATTTGACACATGTTCCAACACATGGTCTGACAATGGGACAGAATATTTTAAGTCCCCACCGTCTTGGCAAATCCGGGGAGTATGGCTCTAGGCAGAATAGAACCAAGGGCCAGGGTCCTTGTGGTAGGAGACGGGTGGGGTGGGCTCTATTTTAAATACCTTCCATCACCAGAAGAGCAGCACGTGAGGAATAGCTGAAGAGAAAAGTTGATTTTTGGTAGCACTCTAACTGGAGCGATCAGAGGGAACAGGGAAAAAATTTGTGGCAGAAACAAGCACTCATTAAGACCATATGCTCTATTTCTAATCGATGGCTCTTAGAAGTAATTCCCCGACATTTCATTCATTTTTACTGCCTCCCCTTCAGGGGCAGGAAGAACAGCGTTGTTCGGCTGCGTTTATAGATGAGGGTATTTAGAAATAGAGAGGTTAAATGGCTCAGCCTCAGTCCCAGAGTGAATCAGACACACAGCCAGCCTCAGATCCAGAATTCCGACTTGAGCTCCTATGCCAACATCCCTCGGGGCACATTTCCTCTCTCATTTGCATAAATCATCAACATTTTTTTCCCCAAGCTTGTGCTGAGAAAGCCCCTTTTCAAACAGCAGAAACTCCCTTTGCCTTCTGTCGCCTTAGTTTTATTTTATGAACCAAATTCTTTTACTTCACCGCGTTAGACTTGCTATTTTCCCTTCAGTTGAGCCCTTTTGCGAAAGAGGTCATGACCTTTGCTTCTAGAAGCAATGGAAACGGGTGAGCCCTAGTGAAATCAAAACATGATCTGGAAGACCATATCAAGTGTAATTTCCACTAATGTTCAAAATACCATGCCATTGATTATAAATCTTAGCTTTTGGCAGGTTATCTGAAACCTAAGAGTAGCCAAATGCCGCTCTAAGGTTGAACCCTGTTGCGTGAAAGGCAAGTTTCCAAAGTTGAGAGTGGGTTCCTATGGTTGAAAAATACCACACCGGACATGCTAGAGTCACAAAAGTCCAGAGACATTTCAGTTTGAGAATCTGTAGGAACTCATTCCTGACATCAATGTTCTATGCAAACCAAGGCTTCTAATTACCAGTGTAATTAACATAATTACTCATAACCTTTCACATATTTAAGAAATTCTTGGCACATGACCTCATGTGCCCCCATGGGCTTTAAGTAACTCAGTATGGAAGATTCTGGGTTCATGAGGCCACCCTTAGCACCTTGCTCATGCTAGAGAGGTGGTAAGAATTCTCTAGACAATAAAACCTTGGTGACAATGTCCCCTTTCTGTCAAGTACCTTCTACTAGATAAAGTAATTTATGGCCACACTACCATTTAAAAAAGGAATTAGCTGGGCACTGGTAGCTCATGCCTATAATCCAAGCCACTCAGGAAGTTGAGATCTGAGGATTGCAGTTCAATGCCAGCTCAGGACGAAACACTCTGAGACTTATTTCCAATTAACCACCAAAAAACTGAAAGTGGAGCTGTGGCTCAGGTGGTAGAGCACCAACCTCGAGTATAAAAGCTCAAGGATAGTGTCCAGGCTCTAAGTTCAAACCCCACACACGCACACACACAAAAGAAAAAAAGAAGGAATTGTATCTATTTCAAAATTTTGGCAAACTAATAATTCAGTATAGATTTGCTTCATAGTCTCTTATTTTACCAGTATGAAGTCACTCTGTTATTACTGCAATAAGTTTACAATAATGTAACAAAAGTTTTAAATACACCCAAAGACACCTGAGCTCAGATGTCTCTCTCTCTTTCTCTCTCTCTTTCTCTCTCTCTCTTTCTCTCTCTCTCTCACTGGTCCTGGGGCTTGAACTCAAGGCCTGAGCACTGTCCCTGGCTTCTCTTTGTTCAAGGCTAGCACTCTACCACTTGAGCCACAGCACCACTTCTTGCTTTTTCTATATATGTGGTGCTGTGGAATCGAACCTAGGGCTTCATGTATAGAGGCAAGCACTCTACCACTAGGCCATATTCCCAGCCCTCTTTCTCTCTTTCTTTCTGTCTTTTTTTTTTTCTTTTGGTCAGTCATGGGGCTTGAATTCAGGGCCTAGGCTCTAAGGCTGATCTTTTTTGCTCAAGGCTAGCCTGAGCCCTAGATTCCTTGTTCCTGGGTATGTAAGTGTTTTGCATTTCATTGAACTCAGCTGACTGTAGCTGCACCCTAGGTGGGTCAGCTCAGTTTCATGTGTCTCCCTCTCCTTTCTTCCTTTCTCCCTTCCTTCTTTCCTCCCTCCCTCCCTTCCTTCCTTCCTCCTTCCCTTCCTCTTTCCTCTCTCTTTCTCTCTTTGATGCCAGTCCTGGGGCTTGAACTCAGGACCTGAACACTGATGCTGAACTTCTTTTGCTCAAGGCTAGTGCTCTACCACTTGAGCCACAGTGCTACATTTGGCTTTTTCTCAGTATTTTATTAGAAATAAGAGTTTCACAGACTTCCCTTCCCAGTCTGGCTTCGAACCATGATCCTCAGTTCTCAGCCTCCTGAGTTGCTAGGATCACAGGTGTGAGCCACTGGAGTCCAGCTAGCTGCCTCTTTCCTTTAAGACAATTTTGAGGGCACCATGTAAGCAAGCCAGTCTCACACACTAGAGGACCACAGGCCATAGGGAGAGGAGCAGAAGAGCCACTGTGCATCCAAGCTGGCAGCAGACAGCAAACTGTCGGACTGTTTGAGAAGCCATCTTGAACCCCTCCATCGCCCCTCACCCCATACAACTGTCCTGTGGCTGACTCCAGCTGCTTGAGTAGCCCCATTGTAACTAGCAGAGGAACTGCCCAGTCAACCACCACCATTATTTAAGATGGTCTTAGTCCATTTTCTGTTGCCATAACAAAATACCTGAGACTAGGTAACTTATAAAGAAATTTATCTAGCTCATAGTTTTAAAGACTGTGCAGTTCAAGGGCCTTGTGCCAGCCTCTTGTGATGCTATATCATAATAGTAAGTGTTGCCTCTTCAGCAATAGTAAGATAGAGGAAGTGCTAGCTCATGTTTCTGTCCTTCTTTTTATACCTACCAGTCCCAGTATAAGAGATACAATAAAATTACCAGTCCTGCGATAGAAACTGGGATCCTCTCAGCCTCCTGAGCAGCTGGGATTACAGGCATAAATCACTGCTACTTAGCTCCTAGGATAGCTTTTAAGATCTAAGGAGTGATTCCAGGAATCAAGAGCCCCTCAGGTTTTGATCCAGGGGACCAAATACCTGTCCAGGTCCATTCTCAATACACTCCCACCAAGGCCAACTGGCCTCGTTCTTGCTAAGAAAAAGAGCCTCAAGAGAATGACACATTGCATTTTCCAAAGAAGGTAGCAGGATCCTCTCCTATCCCAGCTGTTTATCTTATTTTTTGTTTTGGTTGGTCATGGGGCTAGAACTGGGGGCCTGGGTACTGTCCTTAAGTTTTGTTGCTAAAGACTAGTGCTCTACCACTTGAACCACAGCACTACGTCTGGTTTTCTGGTGGTTCATTGGAGATAAAGAGTCCCACATATTTTCCTGCCTGGGCTGGCTTTGAACCACCATCTTCAGATCTCAGACTCCTGAGTAGCTAGGATTATAGGCCTGAGCCACTAGCACCCAGCTCAGCTGCTCATTTGACCTTTCTCTCTCAGAGAGATGGTGTTTTGGTTCTTTGTCCTAGAATCAAGGTGTGTCTGTAGCTACAAGTGAAACGACACCATAGGACTTCCACAGCTCGATCATAAAGGACGGTATGGCTTTTGCTTTATTTGCTGGAATGGTGCCTTTGAAGGCTCAGCTGCCAACTGTGAGGACTTCCAGACCACGTGGAATGGCTCCATGAAAGCATTCTGGCCCTGTGCCCCAGCTGAGGTCCCAACTACTAACAAGTGCCAACTTCTTGCCCCTCTCTGCCAAAGACTACTGGTGGTCCACCTTAGATTCTACTGGAGGTGAACGAGCTATCAGAAGCTGAGCAATAAAATATCCAGCACTGATTGATTGTGGTCCTTACGTTTCTCCGGGATTTTAGTAATCCGAAGACTCTCAGTCCTCTTGGAGGCCTTTGGTTTGGCTTTTTGTGCTTTTAGGAATCTCTATCATTCTCTCCACTTCTCTTTCTGGTATTTTTCTGGCATTCCAAAACAACCATCATGTTGCATTTCCTTTTCTCTTTGCCTTTCCAGAAAGTATTGCTAGTATTATTTTCCACTTTTAATCACTGCTTGACAAAGATGGAAAGTTAAGTCATATAATTGCCTTTGTGTTTTCTAGTTCTTTTCTCTATTTTGGAAAAAAAGGAGAAAAAAATAGCTCAATGGATAAAGTGTGGGTTTACAGCAAACCTCAAACATCGTGAGTCTTAATGGCAACCATGTGTTGGTCCAAAGACCAGGCACCTAATTTGTTTGAGGAAAAAATACAGCCTTGCTCAACTTGAACATGGAGTAAGCCAGAAAGTTCCAAAGAGGTTTGGGGTTAGATTGGCATATTTCAAAGGAAAAGGTTGTTTTTTTTTTTGTTTTGTTTAGTTTGGTTTGCTTTGGTGCCACTTGAACTCAGGGCCTGGGCACTGTCCTTTAGATTTTTTGCTTGGCTTGGCACTCTACCACTTGAGCCACAGCTCTATTTCCAGTCTTTTGATGGTTAATTGGACTTTCCTGCCTGGGCTAACATTGAACCTCAATCCTTACAGTAGCTAGGATTACAAGCTTGAGCCACTGATGCCCAGTAAAGGTGTTTTGTAAAACCTTTAACTGCAGAATGTGATAGATTGCTTAAAAGTGACATTGCCTTCTCTATAGCCCAGAGTCACTCAACTTGTGTCTTGGGGTTGGAGGGCTAAAGATGCCTGCAGGCACATCTGGCAGCTTCCACTGCCTTTCGCCCACATTATCCACAAAGTCACTAGGCCAGCATGTGACTCTGAATAGCTGCCAAGAAGAGGTGGTAGAAACAAATGGGGCTGCCTTAAGATCCAGCTGAAAGTTGGGTGCTGGAGGCTCATGACTGTAATCCTAGATACTCAAGAGGCTGAGGATTGTGGTTCAAAGCTAGCCCAGGCAGGAAAGCCCATGACACTCTTATTTCCAATTAACCACCAGAAAACCAGAAGTGGCACTGTGGCTCAAAGTGGTAGAGCACTAGTCTTGAGCAGAAAAAGCTCAGAGACAGTGTCCAGGCCTTGAGTTCAAGCCCCATGACTGACCAAAAAAAAAGGTACAATTGAAGAGGCCTATTCCAGTCACTGTAGGTCTAGCCCTGTGGTGGACACCTCTAGGGATGGGGCAGGGGTTAAGGGTTCTCTGGGAGGATCAGGCTCCTACCCAACACCAATCCTTTCCTATTGCCAGAAGCTGCAGGGGCAAAGAAGGAATGACTTTTAAGACCCACTTGGTTTCCAGGACCAAGGACTTGTAAGCACTAAATCACGATTTCCTACTGGCAGCCTTGGTGGGCACACATGCAGGCTGGTGTGTGCTGATTTAGTGCTCTCTCAAGGGCTAGCGTCAGAGCTGGGTTTGGAAGCAACCCAGACCCCAATTGTACAGTGGAGAGGAATTTTTGCTTGGTTGCAAACTTTTGTGTGAAGACCAGTGCACTTTCTGTTCCTGAAATGAAAATGACTTTGGCTCTCGAGCCTAAAAAGGTAAGAGGTCGGGTGTTATCTGTATGCAGGTAGCATGTTAGGTAAGTGGGCCTGTTTCTTAGCCTCTCTTCCTTCTACCCCTCTTCAGAGTAATCAGGACTGATCCTTGGCCCTGGAAGAAAGGAGAGAAGAAAGAAAGAGAGAAAGGGGGAGAGAAGAAAGAAAGAGAGAAAGGGGGAGAGAGGGAAAGGAAGGGAGAGAAGGAGGAAGGCCAAGAGAAAGGCGGGGGGGGGGTACAGTTTGCCTTTCATTACCCAGTCCTTAGAAATCAAGGGACAGCTCAGCTTGTTCATCTGGGGTTTGAACTCAGGGTCTAGAGCTTGCTAACCGTAATCTACCACTTAAGCCGCACCCCAGCCCCTTTTGCTTTCTTTATTTTTTAGATAGAGTCTTAGGCTTTTTGTTTAGGGCTCTAAGTTTCCTACCTCTGCCTCCTGATTAGCTGGGATTACAGGTGTGTATCGCTGTACTTGATGTGTATAATTTTAGTTTATTTTGGAGAGAAGGTCTCATATATAGCTCAGGCTGGCCTTGGGCTTGAAATCCTTCTGCCTCAACTTCCTATAATGCTGCTGGGATTATAGATGTATAATTACAGGCCCAGCAAGCCTGCCTAATTTTAAGAGGAGAGAAATAAGACTGCGTGTCTTGCTGAGGGAAGGTTCTAGAAAAGTATGTGAGCTCATAAACAGTGCTGAGGCCACTTGTGGAACACAATGTGCTACAGGCCTCTTTCCTCGACATGCTTCCTGTGACCTTTTCAGCTCCATTGTGGTCTCTGCTCTATTTCATCCGCTCTGGTTCATTCATGACTACCCAGAGGCATCTTGGTTTTCTGGCCTTACAAGCTGTCTTGGTCTGAGTGGTGTGTTTAGAGTTTGTAGAGCTTGATTTCCCCTGTCTGAGAAAGGCAGGAGGCAGCCCTCAGACCCACTGGCCTCAGGGCTGCCTTGGCTGGCACTTCTCTGTGTTTCCAGTTCCATATTAGACTGAGATTCACAATGGTGGTTTACAGATGCCCCTGCTCCCATCTGCTGGAGCTCCAGATTCTGTATCTAGTTCAGTCAGTAGGGAACAACAGAGGGCCCAATGTGTGTGGCAAATTGTATTCACTTCTTCATTTCACATTTTTTTTTTTTTTTTTTGTACTGGAGGTACAACCCCAAGCTATGAGCATACTAAGCACATGTTCTGCCACTGAGCTGTACTTTGTGTAGATGGCTCTGAGCAATCTACAGGGTTTTTATACCTTGGGCTGTGCTCTGATTGGTTGCCTTTATTCTAATTAGGTGGTTTATTGGCTAGGTCCCACATTTTGATTGGTTGTAATTCTTAATCAGATTCCTTTTATAACTCCTCTCCCCAGAATCATGGGAAGGCTATCATCACTAGAAGGGGCTAGGGAGGGGCAGAAGCATGATGTTCTGAAACCATTTTGCTTTTGCATCTGATTTACATCTGCAAGGTCAAGATGTTCCAGAGGCTCTGGGTCCCACTTTATTTACCCTTTCTCTGGAGTTAGCTCTGATTTGGGGTGGAGGAGCAGAGAGGGGAAGCTAAACCAGTACCATTTGCAAATCCTCTTCTCCCAACTTCCATAAAGTAAAAGAGCTAATTGCTTACCTTGCAAAAATGCTTCAGTATATAGAGAGAAGAGCTAAGTGCTCATTTTCTTGGCCTCCTTTGTAGTTTATATGTGACCATGTGATTTGTCAGCTATTGGAAAGATTTTACTTTTTTGAAAATGTTGTTTTCATTTAAAAATTGTGATTATTGTAGGGTACTGGTGGCTCCTGTCTGTAATCCTAGCTACTCAGGAGGCTGAGATCTGAGGATCGTGGTTCAAGACTAGCAGTGGCAGGAAAGCCCTCGAGACTCCAATTAACTACCAAAAAAAAAAAAAAAAAAAAGAAAAAGCCAGAAGTGGAGCTATGGCTCAAGTGGCCATGTGCTAGCCTTGCACACAAAACTCAAGAACAGAGCCCAAGCCCTGAGTTCAAGCCCCAGGAGTAGAACTAAACAATACAAAATTATTATTACTATTATTATGACACCAAATCTCAATGTCTTGCTCAGGCTGCCCTCATCCTTTTGAGCTCAAGAAATTCTTTTATTGGGGCTGGGGATATAGCCTAGTGGCAAGAGTGCCTGCCTCTGATACACGAGGCCCTAGGTTCGATTCCCCAGCACCACATATACAGAAAATGGCCAGAAGTGGCGCTGTGGCTCAAGTGGCAGAGTGCTAGCTAGCCTTGAGCGGGAAGAAGCCAGGGACAGTGCTCAGGCCCTGAGTCCAAGGCCCAGGACTGGTCAAAAAAAAAAAAAAAAAAAAAAAAGAGAAAGAAATTCTTTTATCTCAGCCTCTTATGGGCAGAGATGAGACTACAAGTACACACTTTTGCTTTTTTTTCCTCATTTTTTTTTTTGTAGTGTCAGGGATTAAAATTCAGGCCTTGTATATGTCAGGTAAGAGCTCTACCATTAAGCTACACTTTAACCTAGATTTCACTTCTTCCAATCCCCTCCTCCCCAGCTCTTTGCAACTTCTTGCCTTGACAGCTAGAGATCTAGCAGCAGCATGTTGACATTAAAAGGAAAGGTTGGAGTTGGGGGACTTGGCTCTGTGGAAGATAACTTGCCTAGTAAGCACAAGGCCCTGAGTTCAGTCCTCAGAACTGGGGATGAGGGAACTAAAAATACTATTCCCGATGTGACCAATCACCAAACTCACCTGTATAGACATATTATTCTTTCTTTTTGGTTGTAGGGCTTGAACTCAGGGCCTGGACACTGTCTCTGAGGCTCTTTGTGCTCAAAGCTAGTGCTCTAGCAATTGAACCACAGCTCCACTTCTGACTTTTTTGTGTAGTTTATTGGAGATAATAGTTTCACGGGGACTTTTCTGCCCCGGCTGGCTTCAAACCATGATACTCACTCAGATCCCAGCCTCCTGATTAGGATTACAGAAGCTAGGATTACAGAAGTGAGCCACTGGCAGCCAGCTCAAGATATTGTTTTTTGAGATCTTGATTTCTTATGCTCTAACACTTTATTTTTGGCAATTCCTGGGTTTTACTTGAGTTTGCTAGGCAAGTGCTCTACCACTTGAGCAAAGCCTCCAGCTCTTTTTGCTTTCATTATTTTTCAAATGTGGTCTTGAGCTCTTCCTTGTCTCACCTAAGCCATGATCTTCTTATTTACATTTTCTGAATACTTGGGCTAGTAGACAGATGCCAAACTTTTATTGGTTGAAATGGGGATCTTGGAATGTTTTGCTCAGGCTGGCTTTGAACTGAGATTTTTTTTCCAATCTCTGTCTCCTAAGTAGCTCAGATTAAATGTATCAGCCCTCATTCCCGGATGATACTTCTTTTTAGCAGTATTGAGTTTGAACATAGGGCCTTGTGTTTACTGAGCTCTACCACTTGAGCCATGTTCCCAGCTGTTTTTGCTTTCGATTTTTTTGTCAGTTGTGGGGCTTGAACTCAAGGCTTGGGTGCTATCCCTGAGCATTTTTTGCTCAATGCTAGTGCTTTGTTACTTTGAGCCACAGCTCTGCTTCAGGTAGTTAACTGGAGATTACAGTCTCACAGAGTTTTCTGCCTGGGCTAGCTTCCAACTACAATCCTCAGATCTCAGCTTCCTGTGTAGCTAGGATTACAGGTGTGAGCCACCAGCACCAGGCTTTAGTTAGTTATTTTTTTTAAGATAGAGCCTTGTGCTTTTTGCCTAGGCCAGCCTTGGAATATGATCCTCCTACCTCTGCCACTAAAGAAGCTGGGAACACAGGTATGTACTATCATGCACAGCCTGTGATTGAGAATTCTTTTTTCAACTTGTCTTGCTTGGGTCTTTTTTTTTTTTTTTTTGCCAGTCCTGGGCCTTGGACTCAGGGCCTGAGCACTGTCCCTGGCTTCTTTTTGCTCCAGGCTAGCACTCTGCCACTTGAGCCACAGCGCCACTTCTGGCCGTTTTCTATAAATGTGGTGCTGGGGAATCGAACCCAGGGCTTCATGTATACAAGGCAAGCACTCTTGCCACTAGGCCATATCCCCAGCCCTTGCTTGGGTCTTAGACTAGAAGTTCCCAAGAATTTGGCTCTTTCAGATTGAATAGTGTGCGATTGTTAAGTAGTACTTCCTGAGAGCCATGATGATCTGAACCGGGGGGGAGGGTCAAAACAAGAAAACAGAATTGTTCTATTCCAGTACGGGAGCTAGTCCAGCTGCGGGAAGCTTATGAACACCCCCTTCCCCGCCCCCCAAGAGAGCTATAGTTAAGAGACTCACTGGAACAGGGGTTAAGAGCACATGTTAGCAGGTATGGGTGGCTTATGTCTGTAATCCTATCTATACAGGATGCTGAGACCTGATTATCATGGTTTGAAGGCAGAAAGTCTTGGAAAGTCAATAAGACTCCTATTTTCAATTAGACACCAATAGCTCAAGTGGTAGATCACTAGCCACCCTGAGCAAAAAGACTCAGGGACAGCACTCAGACCCTGAGTTCAAGCTCCAGTATTGGCACACATACAACAAAGTAATTTTTTTTTTGGAAAAAGCACATGTTGTAGATCCAAGGAGCCGGTTGGACCAGCTAATTTACCATTTTGAGCCTCATTTTTTTTTTCTATCATGGAGAGAATAATCCTAGCTAATCCTTGGGTCTTGGGTATAGATTAAGTGACTTTCCTCTAATGATAGGAGTTCTGTGTTAACCTGAAGAAACTCTGTGTGTCCTTGGCTGTGGGGATGGCTTCCTTCATTTGACATCTATCTATGACTCCTTGGTGAGGACCCTATAGCGTGCTTGACATTGAGCTCTAGAAGCACAAACATGCTAGGGTAGCCCTTGGCCTTGGGGCCTAGTAGGAACACAGAGCTTTAAAATTATTACGCTGTTGACCACCAAGTATTCTAGACAGAAGGTCCAGCCAAGGTCAAAGCCTTGAGCTGAGACAAGGATGTAGGCTGAGCCTGGATCTGGGCTGGACCCACTGGGTGTGGAGGAGTAGGCAGAGGTGAGCTCTCAAAGTCAAATATTAATGATTTGGCCAAAATAGTAGCATGTAGATGAGGGTAGGTGAGAATCAAAAGCCAAAGCCTGTGTGTGTGTGTGTGTGTGTGTGTGTGTGTGTGTACACATGTGTGCCAGTCCTGGGGCACAAACTCAGGGCCTGGGCACATCCTTGAGCTTTTGTGTTCAAGGCTAACACTCTACCACTTTGACTCACAGCTCCATTTCCAGCTTTTTGGTAGTTAAGTGGAGATAAGAGTTGCACAGACTTTCCTGCTGAGGCTGGCTTCAAACCATGCTCCTCAGATCTCAGCTTCTTGAGTAGTAAAAGGATTATAGGCAAGAGCCACCAGCACCAGGCCAAAGCCTCTTGTTGACCTCTGCCTTGCACCCTGCTCACTGGTATCATGGAAAGAATCTGTCCCCACCCATCCCCGCAGAAACCAGGCGAGCATCTCCTGCTGGCTGGGGCGTGTGGGAAGATTAGCAATGGAAGATTAATTTCTCCTTGGCATTTCCCCAGGGGCCTTAAGCAATCTCAACAGCGATTTTCCTAGCCTGAAACTTGCCCTCGGGAAGCAAGCAGCAGTGAGGTGATCTGCTTGTCTCCAGCTGCCTAGGGCAGAGGGCCGGAGGAAGGGATCCCGCAGCATGAAATGGTCACTGGAGGACAGAAGCAAAGCCAGTGGGGATAAGACTTCGCTGTGACCCTTCCATGGGGCTGGGGAAGGGGTGGGGGTGGGGAGGGAGTGTCCAGGACTCTCCTTCAGGGCAGCTCTCTCTGTTAGGGGAATACTGCTTGGCCCAGTGGCCTCTGGAGAGTAGATGCTGGGGGCAAGGTACAGCTTTGTCCTAAAAGGAGAAGGAAGGAGAGAGGGAGAGAGAGGAAGAGGGAGAGAGAGAGGGAGAGAGAGAGAGAGAGAGAGAGAGAGAGAGAGAGAGAGAGAGAGAGAGAGAGAGAGAGAGAGAGAGAGAGAGAGAGTTGAAGATCAGAGCTTAAGAAGGACTTTTTAACTGGAAGGGTGGTCTTCATCTGGATTTTAATTAGGTGATTTTTTGGAGTGTGTGTGTGTGTGTGTGTGTGTGTGTGTGTGTGTGTGTGTGTGTGCTGGTTCTTAGGCTTAAACCCAGGGCCTGGGCATTGTTTCTGAGCTGCTGCTGCTGCTTCCTCCTCCTTCTCTTTTTATTTTTATTTGCTAGTCCTGGAGCTTGAACTCTGGGCTGGGGCACTGTCCCTAAGCTCCTTGTGCTCAATGCTAGCACTCTACCATTTGAGCCACAGGGCCACTTCCGTTTGTTTTTTTTTTTTTCTGTGATAAATTGGAGACAACAGTCTCCCAAACCTTCCTGCCTCTGCTAGCTTAGCACCAGGATCCTGAGATTTCAACCTCCCAAGTAGTTTAGGATTACAGGTATGAGCAGATGGTGCCTGGCCCCTGAGTTTAATCTTTTACTAAATGCTAATGCTTCCAGCCCATGTGGACACAGTCCCTGAGCTTTTGTGCTTAAGGCTAGCCCTCTACCACAGAGCTACAGTTCCACTTTTGGCTTTTTGGTGGTTAAGTGGAGATAAGAGTCTCATGAACTTTCCCACCCAGCTGTCTTTGAACTACAATCCTGAGTAGCTAGGATTATAGGCAAGAGACAGCAGCGTCCAGCTTCATTAGGTGATTGTTTTTCTTTTGTTTTTGAGACTGGGGAGAGGCCTCCTAATTTTCTCATCCCGATCTCCAAGGCCTGTGTTCAAGTGATCTTTCCACCCTACCCGCTCGAGTAACTAGGACACGGGGGGAACTCAGGGCTCAGCACTGACTTGCCTCAATTAGAGAGTTCTTCTCCCATGTTTTTGTTAGTGCTAGGGATTGAACCAGGGAGGATCTAGCATATACTAGGCAAGCACTGTACCACTGAGCTACATCTCAAATCCTTTTTTAATTTTATTTTGAGACAGAGTCTTGCTAAGTTGCCCAGAATGGCTTCAAACTTGCCACCTTCTGCTTTGGCCTCCCACATAGCTGAGATTATAGGCATGTATGCATGCCCGACTAACACATCAGTTTGGACCACAGTTGGTTACTTACCTACCTCCCAACCTACTTACCTTTTTATTCTTGACTCTAGACCATATTTCCATTAATGACATGGGTATAAAATCTTTGCTGGCAGGAAGCCCATTTATTTTTATATTCTCTAGCCCCAGGCATATAGTAGGTCTTTTATAAACATTTATTATTGATGATGATGACATTACATATAAATTATTGCAAACATCATAGAGGGTTAGAAGTTGTACAGCTAACCCCTCCTTTTGAGAGCTGTAAGGGATTATAAGAAACATAACATTATCTTTGGTGAAGCGGTACTTAGACATGACTCTGAGCTTCATTAAGAGAGAAAGATCAAGGAGCAGGTTCTAGGAAGAAATAAAAGTATGTTGTTGCCTGGCATTAGTGGCTCATGCCTGGAATCCTATCTACTCAGGAAGTTGAGATCTGAGGATCATGGTTTGAAGCCAGCCTGAGCAGGAAAGTCTCTGAGACTCTTACCTCCAATTAACCACCAAAAAGCTGCAAGTAGAGCTGTGGCTTAAGTGGTAGAGTTCTAGCTTTGAGCACAAGAGCTCATGGACAGTGCCCAGGCTCTGATTTCAAGCCTCAGAACTGGCACACACACACACACACACACACACACACACACACGTGCAAACCATACTAACTAAAGTATGTTGTTTGTTGAGAGGAAGCCAGAAGGAAAAAAATAAAGGTAGTATAGATACCCAGACTTTTAAATTCCTTTATCAAATTTTCTCTTCCTCCTTTGACTTTAGATTAATGGAATGAATTAATTGGGCACCTGAGTGGTTACAAGGGTTAATCAGACTAGCAAAATTTTCTCTTCTGCGTGTGTGTGTGTGTGTGTGTGTGTGTGTGTGTGCTGTTACTAGGGATTGAACTCAGAGCCTGGGTGCTGTCCTGTAGCTTTTGTACTCAAGGCTGGAACTCTACTACTTGAGCCACAGCTCTACTTCCAGCTTTTTGCTAGTTAATTGGAGATAAGAGTCTCATAAACGTTTACAAACTTTGTTGGCTGGCTTCAAACGGTGATCCTCAGGTCTGAGCCTCCTGAGCAGCTAGGATTACAGGCCTAAACCTTGTACCAACCATCGTATATTAAAATCAAACCTCAGCTGGGCATTGATGGCTCATACCTGTAATCCTAGTGCTAGCCTTGAATAAAGAAGCTCAGGGACAGTGCTCCAGCTCTGAGTTCAAGCCCCATGATGGGCACCAAAATTAAAAAAAAAATTCCAGGAATAAAACCTCAGAGTAATCATTTTACAAAAATTGCCCCTGTGGGCTTAGGCTTCTGGCTGCATTCTTTCATGAAAGCCTGTTGGGTGTTTTTTTTCCCCCTTCTTTGTTAAAAACTCACTTACAGTAGGGAGCTGTGGAGCCTGGAGCAAACCTCTAGTGTTGTTCAAAGCTTGTTTATTCAGAGTCTTTTTTCCAATGCAAAGAGTACAATTCCATGCATTGCTGGAGTTCCAGTCTTTCCTCAGTAGCACATTCCCCAGCATGGTTGACAATTGCTCTTTCCTGAATTTGAGGAGACCAAGGACCAGAGGAAACGGAAATCTCCATTTGCTGGCTCCTTACCACCATGACAGTTGACTAAACCAGGGAGGGGAGCTCTATGATTCACAGGCCTGGCTTTTCAGCTTCTTGCCATCCTCCCAGCTTGGTGTTGGTAGGGAGAGTGTGTGTCTTCTGCTAAGCCAGCAATTATCCCATTCATTGTTTTTCCAGGTTTGGTGAGCCTCTGATTCAGAAGGGAAGATAGGCTCTTGTTGCACACAAAGGAAGGAAGTATTTCCTGTTTCAAACAACCTAGAATATCCCCCTGGCAGAAGCCATTACTTATCTCTAAATAGCGGCTCCATCTCTTGGTATTTATAAGTAATAGATTTTACCTGGACACATGGCCTCTGGGGTGGGGGGTGTGGGAACAGCTGTATTTCCTAGCCTCTTGCGCAGCTAGGTGTGGCTATACCATGTGATGAAATTCTGGCCAATGGAATGTGTTAGGAAAATGGAGGAGAAAGGAAAAGGAACAGCGAGGAGCACAGACCTACCCACAGGTTTGGAGGTTGTGGGAGGGGGTGGATTTGGGACCAGGCTTAGAAGAGGTCTGAGCAAGGAGACAGAGGTTATTGAAAGAGCACTAGGTCTAGGAAGTTGGTGACTTTTCCTTGGGCCCACAAAGTATTGTTTACAGTGGGGGGCCTAGGTGAATTGCCCTGCCTGCATATCAAAGCAGGTTCCCAGGTACCTGAGGTTTTGTCTGGTGTCTCTCCGCGCCTGGGACTATAGGGTGGGGGTCAATCCTTCAGAATGCAACTTCTGAGAAGTGTTCTTTGTGAAGCTGGGGATGAGGTAAGCCCTGTAAGCCCTGGTGTGTGTGTGTGTGTGTGTGTGTGTGTGTGTGTGTGTGTGTGTGTGTGTGTGTGTGTGTGTGTGTGTTGGTATTGGTGCTGGAGCTCAGGGTCTCAAGCTCTCACTTGGCTTTTTCTCTCAAGCTTGGAGCCATTCTACACTCTACCATTTGGGCCTCAATCTCCACTTGTAGCTTATGGGTGGTTATTTGAAAATTTCTCTCAGATCTGTCTATGTGAGCTGGCTTTGAACTTTGGTCCTGAGATCTCAGCCTTTTGAGTAGCTAGGATTATAGGCAACAAGCCACTAGTGCCTAGCTCCTGCAAGAGTTCTTTTGTTGTTGTTGTTGTTGTTGTTGTTGCCAGTCCCAGGGCTTGAACTCAGGGCCTGGGCACTGTCCCTGAGCCTCTTTTGCTCAAGGCTAGCACTCTACTACTTGAGCCACAAAGCCATTTCCAGCTTTTTCTGTTTATGTGGTGCTGAGGAATCGAAGAACCCAGGGCTTCATGCTTGCTAGGAAAGCATTCTCCCACTAAGCCACATTCCGAGCTCCACAGGAGTTCTTAAAAGAAACAGGTTTGTTTCTTCATTCTCTCTGTCTCTGTCTCTCTGTCTCTGTCTCTCTGTCTCTCTGTCTCTCTGTCTCTCTGTCTCTCTCTCTCTCTCTCTCTCTCTCTCTTTCTTGCCAGTCCTGGGGCTTGAACTCAGGGCCTGAGCACTGTCCTTGGCTTCTTTTTGCTCAAGGCTAGCACTCTACCACTTGAGCCACAGCGCCACTTCTGGCCTTTTCTGTTCATGTGGTGCTGAGGAATCAGACCCAGGGTTTCATGCATGCTAAGCAAGCACTCTACCACTAAGCCACATTCACAGTTCTCTCCTTTCTTTTTTAAACTTTGCTTAGAATCTAGTTCTGATGGCTGGCATTTGGGCAGCCGTCTTGGACTGTGACATGGCATGAATGGTCAAATACCAAGATAAAAGAAGCATGCGCCGGTATGTGGTACCAGCTCTGGGTTCATGTGAATAGATCTTTTCCCTTAGCACTTTCCTACTGAAAATGTGATCTTGAATCAGTAGAACCAGGACCTGTGAAAACTGGTTAAAAAGGCAAGTCTTAAGCTGTATTTCATGCCTACTCAGCCAGAAACTTTGAGAGTGGGGTCTATGACCTATTTTTTTTTTTTTAACCAGTCCATGGTGATTCTGAAGAAGTTTCCAGTTTAAGAACCACTGCCTTAGACTATTAAAGTATTTTCCCATTAAAGTATTGTTCATTGATCTTCTCTCAAAATCTAATAAAGAAAGGTGTTGAAAACTAAGATATACTACCATTTTTGTCCTTTCTTCTAACTTCCCCTTACACATACCAACTTGCAATATTCCAGTAAAATTGCAAATTCCAATAAAATTATGAAAATACATAAATTATGAGTGAAGAGCACCTTAAAGCATAAAAATTAGGATACTAGTAAAACAAGCCAAAAATGACTAAGGAGGCTGGGTATGGTAGGGCATGCCTGTAACCCCAGCACACAAGAAGCAGAAGCAGGAAGATTAGGAGTTTGAAGCCAGCCTGGGCTTCATAATGTGATCCTGTTTGCCCCCACCCCCCAAAAATTTAAGAATAAAACAAGTTATGTTCCTTTAGATGGTTAATTGTACTTGTCAACTTGACTGGGCTATAAGGTGCCCAGACATTTAGTCAACCATTATTTTAGGTGTATCTTTGAGGGAAATTTATGAACAATGAAAAGCAAATTACCTACTATTGAAGAGGGTGGGGTTGATTCCATCAATTGAAGATCTGAACAGAACAAAGATGGTACCAGGGCACTTTGTCTGCCTAATACTTGAGCTGGAACCCTGGTCTTCTGCTCAGCCATGGGAACTTATACTATCTGCTTACAGATTGCAACCTTGGAACTCATCAGCATGCAGAATTCCATGAGTCAGTTCCTTATAATAAACTTCTCTCTGTACATGCATACACACAATCATTCTCCACATGACTTTTTGGTCAGTGACACTATCTGTACAATAAGGCTCTCATATTCTAGTGGAATAGCTGTGTGTGTATAACTATTTTAGTTTCTGTACATCTGTGAAATAGCCTAGTGAGACATTTAGAGGAGATTTCCATCACTAAGTGACATGAGGCTGTTGTAAAGCAGCACACACTTGTATATGTGCCTCCCTTTGGTCCTCTGGACCCTGACTAACACAGTTGAGAAGGATGAGGCAAAGCACGAAGGCCACCAGGGAGCCCTGTGTTTGAATTCTGATGCTATCACTAACTAGCTATGGAATTGCTTAACCATTCAAATCTTACATATCTTGTGAAATGGGCTGATCATATCTTCTTTTCTAAGAGTTTGACAAGAATACAAGAGAAGCCCTAAAAGAGCCAGGGTGAACAGTGCCATCCATGCCCACTGATTGACTACAATGACAACAAAGATGATGATGGTGGTGACATTTGGTGTGTTTTTTGAGGCAGGTCTTATGTAGCCCAAGCTGGCCTTGAAATAATTCTCTTCCTGCCTCAGTCTCCTGAGTGCAGGGGCAACAGGCATGCACTACCACACCTAGCTAGTGATTACTCTGTTTTTGGTGGTAGTGTTGTTCTGGGGCTTGAACTCAGGGCCTGGGTGTTGTCTCTGAGTTCTTGTGCTCAAGGTTAGCACTCTATCACTTTGAGCCACAGTGCCACTTCTGGTTTACTGGAGGTTAATTGGAGATGAGTCTCATGGATTTTCCTGGCCAGCCTGGCTTTGAACTCCAATCCTCAGATTTCAGTCTACTGAGTAGCTAGGATTATAGGCATGAACCACTGGTATCTGGCTCGAATGATTACTCTTATGGTGATGGTGACAAATCTAGACTTATAATGGATAGATATGAGAAGTCCCCAACTGAATCCTTTTATTTTTATTTTTTATTTTTAGTTTTTGCTGCTCCTGGGGCTTGAATTCTGGGCCTTGGCATGTTTCTGAGCTTTTGTGGCCAAGGCTAGCATTCTACCACTTGAGCCACAGCTCCCCAACTCCCTTTCTGGCTTTTTTTTTTTTTTGTAATTCAGTGAAGATAGGAGTCTCATGGAGTTTCCTGCTTGGGCTGTCTTTGAAACACAACCCTCAGATCTCAGCCTCCTCAGTAGTTGTTGACTAGCTTCTGAATCTTTTAAATGATGGTTCTTGGCCAGCACTTCCCTTCAAAGCCTTGGTAGGATGCTTAGTGAATGGAACAGTATCACCTAGTCCCCTGCTTGTCCTTTGCTGTCATTATCCACATAGGGAGAAAGATGGAGGTGGTAGCCCATCTCCAAAATGGCCCTCATCAGCTGTCTTTTGCCAATCTTTCCTATTCTGATTCCCAATGACTCTGTACTGAGTCTGTTGTGACTCAGGCTCCTCTGGTTGTTCTGGAGGGTGACTTTTGAGGTTGGTTCTAAAAGATTTTACAGCTTTCTTTCATTGGCTGCTCTGGGGAAGCCAGCCGCCATGTTGTAAGGATGCTCAAGCAGCATGGTGCAGAGGTCCACACAGAAAGAGAACCATGGGCCTGCACTGTCATGTCAGCCATGTGAGGGAATGACTAGAAATCTCTTCTACCTTGCCAACTTCCACCCTTTCTGCTGAGGCTTTGGACATCATGAGCAGAGAAAAGCTGTCCCTGCTCTACCTATCTGAATCCTTAAACAACCAAACTCAAGATATTAAAAATGACTATTGCCAGACACTGGTGGCTCATGCCTGTAATCTTAGCTTCTCAGGAGGTTGCAATCTGAGGATCACAGATCAAAGCCAGCCTAGTCAGGAAAGTCCATGAGACTGTTATCTCCAATTAAGTGCATGCATGCACACGCATGTGCATATACATGCCAGAAGTGGAGCTGTGGCTCAAGTGGTAGAATGCTAGTCTTGAGCACAAAAGCTCATGGATAACACTCAGGCCCTATGTTGAAGCCCCAAGACTGGCATGAAAAAAAATATTGGTGCACACTGGTGACTCTTCTCTGTAATCCTAGCTATTCAGGACATTGAGATCTGAGGATTGTGGTTTAAAGCCAAGGGGGAAGGAAAGCCTGTGAGATTCTTATCTCAAATTAACCACCCCAAAGCCAGAAGTAGAGTTGTGGCTCAAGTGGTAGAGCATTGTCCTTGAGAAAAAATAAAAAGCTCAGAGACAGCACCCAGGCCCTGAGTTCAAGCCCTCGTATTGGCATACACACAAAAAGAAGAGTTTGGGTAGGGGCCAGGTGCTGGTGCCTCTTGCCTTTAATCCTAGCTACTCAAGAGGCTGAGATCTGAGACTCACAGTTCAAAGCCAGCCTGGTTAGACAAATCTTTGGGACTCTTATATCTAATTAACTAGCAATGTGCTGGGCTGGAAGTGTGACTCAAGTGGTAGAGCACCATCTGTTATTGAAGAAGCCAATCACAAGGCCTTAAGTTCAAGACTTGGTCCTGGCCTACAAAATAATAATAATTTCAATGCATTAACACAACATAAAATCAAACACAAGGTCCTTCTGAGTGAAGAGCCATGTATGGCTGCCCTACTCCTGGCTCTGCCATTCTAGTCAGAAAGGAGCAAGGTACAGGGAGCACCATAATGATAGCATCGGGCTATCAGCCATATCTTGCAAAGTACACTTCTGCAGAAATGAAGGAACAATATGTCCGGTGTGTTTTCACCTGTCCATCTCTTCATCTTTGGATAATTCATTTCCTCTACGTATTCATCATGAGCAACAAACTACCGGAATATTTAATGACCCTCATCAAATAACCAGAACAGCTCATGGATGGGACAGCCAGGAGTTTGGTACAGACACAAAGAAGATGGCTTGCTTCTGTCCCTCCATACCTGATACCTCAGCTTGGAAGAGGTGAGCAGCTACTTGGGAGGCTAAGATGTAAAGGTCACGGTTCAAAGCCAGCCCAGGCTAGTCCATAAGACATTTACCTCCAATGAACAATCAGAAAACTGGAAGTGGTGCTGTGGCTCAAAGTGGTAAAGCATTAGCCTTGAGCAAAAAGAGATCAGTGATAGTGCCCAGGCCCTGAGTTCAAGACCCACAACTGACCAAAAACAAAACAAAACAGATGGCACCTCCCCTCCTGCAGCTGGCCCTTGGGTTTCCATTTGCTGAAGGCTGGACTTGACTATGTCTATTGATCAGATGTTGACCAGAGCACTTGTGTGTACCTCTCCCTGTTACAAAGGGCCACAAACTGGATGGTATCCAGTGACAGAAATTGATTCCTTCCTAGAAGGCTGAAATCCAGATATGAGCAGGGCCATGGTCCCTCCCAAGCCTAAAGAGGAGAGAGGGTCCTCCTCCATCCTCTGATACCACAGGCCTCTCTCTCTCTCTCTCTCTCTCTCTCTCTCTCTCTCTCTCTCCTCTCTCTCTCTCTCTCTCTCTCTCGGTGACAGTCTTGGGGCTTGAACTCAGGACAGGGTGAAGTCCCTGAGCTTTTCTGCTTGAAGCTATCATTCTATCACTTGAGCCATAGCTCCATTTCCAGCCTTTTGGTAGTTCTGGAATGCCATTTCTGAAGCCCATCCATCACTTAGTCTGCTTGGATGGCCATGATAAAGCACCACAGAGGTTGGAAGCAGTAGACATCTATTGCCTCACAGTTCCAGAGTTTAGAAGTTCAAGATCAAGGTGGTGTCAAGCTTGTTCTGTGGCAAGGCCTGTCTTCCAGGCTTGTGGATATGGCTGCCTTTTAGCTGCACTCTCACAAGGCTTCTCCTTTATGAAAGTGAGGAGAGAGCTTTAGGTGTCTCTTCTTTGAAGGATGCAACTCTTCTAGGATTCGGGCTCCACCCTTATGACCTCATTTAACCTTTGTTACCTTTCTAAAGGCTTCATCTTCTAATAAAGCCCCATGGGAATTCATGAATACAATTCATTATTCAGTCCCTAACAAGTAGTTCAGTGAAAATGGAGTAACAACACTGCCTATTTTTGTATTTTAATCTACTGCATAAGAGGTGGGGTTAATGTTTGAAATGCTCTTAGCAGCTGATAAAACATAATCAAGCCTAGTACTGGTGGCTCATGCCTATAATCCTAGCTACTCAAGAGGCTGAGATCTGAAAATCAAAGTTCAAAGCCAGCTGGGGAAGGAAAGTTTGTGAGACTCTTGTCTTAAATTAATCACAAAAAACCCATAAAAAGATGAAAGTGGAGCCATGGCTTTAGTGGTAGAGTACTACTAGCCTTGAGCAAAAGGAGCTGAGGGACAGTGCTGAGGCCCAGGGTTCAAGTCCCAGGACTGGCCAAAAAAAAAAAGTAATTCCTTTTTTGAAATTCTGTTAGGTGTACTGTCATAGAGATTTTTTTTTTTTTGCCAGTCCTGGGCCTTGGACTCAGGGCCTGAGCACTGTCCCTGGCTTCCTTTTGCTCAAGGCTAGCACTCTACCACCAGAGCCACAGCTCCACTTCTGGCCTTTTCTGTATATGTGGTGCTGAGGAATCGAACTCAGAGTTCATGAATACAAGGTGAGCACTTTACCACTAGGCCACATTACCAGCTCAGATCTCAATCTTCTGAGTAGCTAGGATTACAGATATAAGCCCTTGCTGCTCAAGTATAATTGAGATTCTGAGTTAAATCCCAAGGATGGAAGGAAGGAAGGAAGGAAGGAAGGAAGGAAGGAAGGAAGGAAGGAAGGAAGGAAGAAAGGAAGGAAGGAAGGAAGGAAGAAAAGGAAGAGAGAAAAAAAGGTACTGAAGGTGGACGAGGGGGTGGTGGATGGAATGTGGAATGGGATACTTGCCAGTTGGAAGGATCACTTGAGCCTAGGAGTTCCAGGCCAGTCTGAACTCCTGTTCAGGTAGTTCAAACAGTCAGGAGCCCCGGTCCCCAAGACCGGGGAGTGCCAAGGAACACTGCACTAGCTCTGCTATTGCCTGAGTGAGTTCAGCAGAGAAACACCCCTGCTTGTGATTGCCAGAGGCTAGGGTTTTGTTTATCCCTTGGTCTGTGGGTCCACAGAGGACATTGAGCCTGTTCTGACTGGAAGGTTAGCTGCATCCTGACACTTAAATATTGTCACATCTATGCTCAGTGTATCATTCATGCAAGTTTCTTGTTGGCATGCCTAAGGGCAGAGGCTTGGCACCTCACTGAGTTACAAGGACAGGTTGCACCAGTGTTTTTGCATCTGATTTCTGGTTCTGTTGGAGGCTGGCTATGATGAAAAAGTTTTCCATTATTATTATTGTTATTATCATTATTATTCTATTTACTAGGGATTGAACCTAGGGCTTTTTACATGCATCATATACTCTATCACTGAGTTACAGCTGACTCCTACATTTATTATTTTAAAATTAAAAACAATTATTATTGTCATTTGTGGGTTCCGGGGCTTGAACTTAGGGCCTGGGCACTGTCTTTGAGCTTTCTGCTCAAGGTTAGCACTCTACCATTTGAGCCACAGCTCCATTTCAGTTTTTTTTTCATTTAGTGTTTAATTGGAGATAAGAGTCTCATGGACTTTCCTACACAGGCTGGATTTGAACCATGACCTCCACATCTCAGCCTCCTGAGTAGCTAGGATTACAGACATGAGCCATTGGTGCCCCACACTATTTTTTTTCCAGTCCTGAGCCTTGAACTCAGGGCCTGAGCACTGTCCCTGCCTTCTTTTTGCTCAAGGCTAGCACTCTACCACTTGAGCCATAGCGCCACTTCTGGCCGTTTTCTATCTATGTGGTGCTGAGGAATCGAACACGGGGCTTCCTGTACAGGAGGCAAGCACTCTTGCCACTAGGCCATATTTCCAGCCCCGCCCCACACTATTATAATTTTTTTTTGCCAGTTCTGGGGAATGGACTCAGGGCCTGAGCACTGTCCCTGGCTGTTTTTGCTCAAGGTTAGCACTCTACCTTTTGAGCCACAGTGCCACTTCTGGCTTTTTTCTATATATGTGGTGCTGAGGAATCGAACCCAGGGCTTCATGTATATGAGGCAAGCACTTTACCACTAAGCCACATTCCCAGGTCCCCAGCCCCTAGTTTTTGAGACAAGGTCTTGCTATGCAGTCCAGACTGGCCTCCAACTTACTATGTAGCCCAGGCTAACCTTGAACTCATGATCCTCCAGCCTCTGACTCCTCAGTGCTGGCATTACAAACATGTACTGACAGACCGACTTCAATCTGAGGTAATGACTAACAATGAGATTTCAAGGGACACGACTAATAGCTCTTACTTTGCTCTAGACCAGGGGCTCTTAACATGAATTTCAAATAGAATTCACAATGTCTTAGAATTTGATGGCGAAAACAAGATGACAATCTCCATTTTTCCTGCGCTTTTAATTGATACCATTTCTCTTAATTACCAATGTGGGCAACAAGCCTCTGTAGTATTAGCACTGTGACTTGTCACCAACTGAAATCATATTCCCAAACTTGCAGATGTCTTGGAATATCATTTGGGGTCATCAGCCTCAAATAATGATTGTGCGTATTAGACCTGCTACCAGATCTTGCTATGGAATGGCTTAATAAAGAACTAGGTACATTTCTGTATCAAAAATTACTTTTCTGAGTGCCAGTGGCTCACACCTCTAATCCTAGCTACTCAGGAGGCTGAGATCTGAGGATTGCGGTCTGAAGCCAGCCCAAGCAGGAAAGTCTGTGAGATTCTTATCTCCAGTTAACCACCAAAAAGCTGGAAGTGGCACTATGGCTTACGTGGTAGAGTGTTAGCCTTGAGCAGAAAAGCTCAAGGACAGCATCTAGGCCTTGATTTTAAGCTCCAGCACCAGCACAAAAGAAAATTGTCCTAATCATTTGATAATGATTTCCATATCTTTGGTTTCCTTTGTAAGTGGATGCATTTATTTATGATTAAGAACTCTGTTTTGGAAGCTTCTACTATTGATGAGATTCTCAATCTACAATGTACATTCAAGGCCAGGCTTGTCATTAAAATGGTGGTGATTGGAAGCTCGTGTTTCAAATTGGCTCTTGATTTTTTTCAGTTTGAGGGCTGACTTCATCTCAGATCTGATTAGATTATGGTTGTTTTTGCCTCATAATATGGCTGACAAAGAGCTTATTCCAGACTAAACATCTGCTTATACTACCATCTTGTTCAGATATGCTTGCATTATTAGTATTAGTGTTATTTTGGGGTGTAGGGAGCAGTGTTAGTATTTAACATATAATTCCTTTGCAGGAATCTTCATTTTTTTCTTATTGGTCACAGGGCTTGAACTCAGGGCCTGGGTGCTGTTCCAGAGGTTTTGTGCTCAAGGTTAACACTCTACCATTTCAGGTCATAGCGCCACTTCCAGTTTTCCAGTGGTTAATTGGAGATAAGAGTCTCCCGGACTTCCTTCCCAGAGTGGCTTCAAAGAACTAACCTCAGATTTCGACCTCCTAAGTAACTAAGATTATGAGGGTGAGACACCAGTGCCTAGCTGCAGGAATCCTTTGTTTTTCTTTTTGTGCCTGTCCTGGGGCTTGAAGTCAGGGCCTGGATGCCATCCCTTAGCTTTTTTACTCAAGGCTAGTGCTTTGCCACTCGAGCCACAGCTCCAGTTCTAGCTTAATGGTCGTTAACTAGGAATAAGAGACTCATGGACTTTCCTGCCCAGACTGATGTTGAACTATAATCCCCAGATCTCACCCTCCTAAATAGCTAGGATTATAGATGTGAGCCACTGGCACCCAGCATGAATGCTGTTTTTTTTTTTTGTTTTTTTTTTACTGTTATTAAGAGAATGCCTCTTCTGGGACATTTTGAGTGTGTGTGTGTGTGTGTGTGTGTGTGTGTGTGTGTGTGTCTGTCTGTCTGTCTGTCTGTCTGTCTGCATGCATGTACACGAGTGCATGTAAAAGTGTGTGTGTATATACACGTGTGTGCTCTTAAGTGTATAGTTTACGTTCCTCAGAATGGTCTGTTGGTTCCTGGTTGCTTGATCTAGTTGCTTGGTTTTGCTTGTTCCTGTTACATGGTTCGATGTTTTCCTTAGTTGCCTGATTATCTGTGTGCTTTTTTCCAAGTTGATGGGAAGGGAGTCTCTGTGTGGAAGGCACTTGCCATTTGCAGACTTCACTCTAAAGCCATGCATTTCCCAAATGGGGTTTCCAGATCAACAGCATTGGCGTGTCCCCTGGGAACACCTCGGTACTGCACCTTCTCAAGCCCCACCCCAGATGTACTGGATTAAAAAACTGGCAGCCAAGGCCCAGCAGTTTATGTTGCCACAAACCCTCCAGGGGATTCTGACACAGCCTCCACGTTTGAGAACCCCATTCTCCAGTCTCCAGCCAAGCATTTTCATTAGGAAATCTTTGATGTCAGGATTCAGTTTCCTTCAGAGAGGGGCTAAGCTTGAATGTCAAGTTCCTAGGAGTTGCCTGGGGCACAGGGTTCAGTGTGAGAACTTGCCCATCATGTCTGCGTTCAGTTGAACAGTCTACCCTCAAGGTGACTGGACTCTCTGTCCAAAGTCCAACCCCTCTTTTTTTTTTAATGGGTTGTGGGGCTTGAACTCGGGGTCAGGGTACTGTCCCTAAGCTATTTTGATCAAGGCTAATGCTCAATTGCTTTGAGCCTCAGCTTCACTTCTAGTTTTATGATGTTTAATTGGAGATAAGAGTCTCACAGACTTTCCTGCCCTGCCTGGCTTTCAACTGTACCCACGATCCTGAGATCTCAATCTCCTGAGTAGCTAGGATTATAGGTGTGAGCCACTAGCATCAGGCCCAATCTCTCTCTCTCTTTGTGTGTGTATGTGCATGCATGTGTGCACACGTGCATATGCATGCACAGGTACTAGAACTTGAACTTCAGGGTCTGGTCCTTGTTTCTTAGCTTTTTTGTTCCAGGCTGGTACTCTACCACTTGAACCACAGCTCCACTTCCAGCTTTTTTGTGCTGATCCTGGGGCTTGAACTCAGGGCCTGGGTGCTGTCCCTGAGCTTTTTTATTTTTGCTAGCACTCTACCACTTGAGCTGCAGCTCCACTTCTGGCCTGTGTGTGTGTGTGCGTGTGTGTGTGTGTGTGTGTGTGTGTGTGTGTGTGTGTTTAATTGGAAATATGAGTCTCATAGACTTTTCTGCCTGGGCTGGCTTCAAACCTTGATCCTCAGATCTCAGCCTCCTGAGTAGCTAGGATTACAGGTATAAGCCACCAGTGCCCGGCTCATTCTCCTTTTAACCCTCTTTAGATAAGAAAATGCCACTCTTTTGTTGTGTGTGTGTATAGAGGGACAGTCCTTTGGGTGTTCAGGGAGCAAGGCACAGCATCAGATTATGTGGCTGCTGCTTCAACATGCTTTCAAAATCTATCTTCTGCATAGATTCTGGCTGCACCTTGGCTTTGAGAAGCACTGGGTGTAGGCACACCTCCATCCTTACTGGGGGAAGGTTGGGTTTTTCCAGACAGCTCAGGTAGTTCTTTTGCTCTCCCAAAGAGTCAGTTTTCTTAGCCCTGCTACAAATTAAGCACTATAGGGGCTGGGGATATGGCCTGGTGGCAAGAGTGCCTGCCTCATATACATGAGGCCCTGGGTTCGATTCCCCAGCACCACATATACAGAAAATGGCCAGAAGTGGCGCTGTGGCTCAAGTGGCAGAGTGCTAGCCTTGAGCAAGAAGAAGCCAGGCACAGTGCTCAGGCCCTGAATCCAAGCCCCAGGACTGGCCAAAAAAAACCCAAAAAAACAAAAAACAAATTAAGCACTATACAATTTCCTGCCTGATGCTTCAAAGCTGGACACAATTTCTTCCTTTCTGCTCTTTCTACTTGCAGGTGAAACAATTTCCTCCTCCTCCTCCTCCTCCTCCTCCTCCTCCTCCTCCTCCTCCTCCTCCTCCCCCTCCTCCTCCTCCTCCTCCTCCTCCTCCTCCTCCTCCTCCTCCTCCTTTTGGTGCCAGAGCAGAGAAAAAGAGAGGGCAAAAGAAACTTGCAGAAAAGAAGTTTGCTGGGCACTGGTGGCTCACGGCTATAATCCTAGCTACTCAGGAGGCTGAGATCTGAGGATCATGGTTTGAAGCCAGCCTGGGCAGGAAAGTCTGTGAGACTCCTAACTCTGACTAGCCTGAAAACCAGAAGTGGAGCTATGGCTCAAAGTGGTAGAGCCCTAGCCTTGAGCAAAAGAAGTTCAGGGATAGTGCCCAGTACCTGAGTTCAAGCCCCATGACCAACAAACAAAGAGGCGGGTGCAGGGAGGTAGGGAAGAAAAGCAGAAGGCTACATTTAGCCCCAGCATGAAGCTGGAGGAGAACCTGAACCAACAAGTACCAGATCCCAAGTCTGCCAGCTTTTCACATTCTCCTGCATCCTGCATGCAGTTGCTCTGGTAGCACCCAGAGGGTTAGACCAGAAACACTGACCCCTCCCCAGACTTGCTTCTCCTCCTGTCAGCTGATGTAACCAGGAGCAAAACCAGGCCTAACCAAGCTTTAGAGGACATAGGGATCTCCTGCTGGTGGCCCTGGGTAGCCTGGTGTAGCAACAAATGTTTTGTGGGGCTTTGTTTGGTTCATGACACCTTCTCTTCCCATTCCTTTCACCTTTCCAGTCTCACCTGAAGCAAACAAGTAGCTTGCTGATGGCACCATCGAAAACATTGAACTAGGCAGGCCTAATTTCTTGTCCTAGAATCCTTTCCTTCTTTTCAGAGCTGAAAGAGCTTTCTATGTTTTAAAGCCCTCACACCAAGCATGGAAAATTCTATAAATACCAAATGCAAACCTGGAGTTTAACCTTTAATTATTCAGCTCAACCTCTTGATCCTACCAGTTTCTTTCTCTGTGTATACCCTCTTGAAACTTTATCCAGTTGTCTCCTTCTTCTTCTTCTTCTTCTTCTTCTTCTTCTTCTTCTTCTTCTTCTTCTTCTTCTTCTTCTTCTTCTTCCTCTCATCCTCCTCTTTGTACTTCTCCTCCTCCTCTTCTTCTTCTCCTCCTCCTCTTCCTTCTTTTTCTCCTTTTCTTCCTCCCCCTCCCCTCTCCCTCCCTCCCTCCCTCCTCCCCCTCCTTTGTCAGAGCTGTCTGAAGATGACTAGAAATTGTCGAAGTGAATAGGGTTTCTGGATAAACACTCATCTGGCTGGAGGTTTGACTCCGTTTGATGATTGGAAATCTCTGCAATTCCTTGCACCAGTACCAAATGGATGTGGATACCTCTGCTTCTGTGTAGGCGGTCTGTTGCACTCACTAATTTTTTTTTTTTTTTTTTGCCAGTCCTGGGGCTTGGACTCAGGGCCTGAGCACTGTCCCTGGCTTCTTTTTGCTCAAGGCTAACACTCTGCCACTTGAGCCACAGCACCACTTCTGGCCATATACGTGGTGCTGAGGAATCGAACCCAGGGCCTCATATATATGAGGCAAGCACTCTTGCCACTAGGCCATATTCCCAGCCCCGCACTCACTAGTTTTAAGCTCACCCTTCTGCTCATCTACTGGAGCAGAATAAACCATTCCCAGCAGAGCGGCTTGGAAACAATAACAACTTTTTAGCTTGCTCCTAATCTTTGCTTTTTTTTTTTTTTAAACACCCATCCTGGGGCTTGAAATCAGGGCTGGGCACTGCCTCTGAGCTTATTTGCTCAAAGCTGGTGCTCTACCACTTGAGCCACACCTCCACTTCTAGATTTTTGGTGGTTAATTGTAGATAATTCCCGAATGGCTGTGATTCTCAGATCTCAGCCTCTTGAGTAGTGGGGATTACAGGCCACCTGTGCCTGGCTCAATCTGCATTTTCCCCAGCCTGTGCAAAGCCAATGGCTTCCAGTTCTCTGCTACACATGACACCTCCTGGGGTGGCTTACTAGATGGGGCTGTTTTGCATTTGGGGGTCAGAATTAGCCGAAGGCTCATTGGCTTTTCACTGTCTGTGTTCCCAGTTATATGGGAGGTAGGAAGATTACAGTCTAGACCTGCCCAGTCAAAAATGATAGACTTTACCTGAAAAATACGTAAGGCAAAAAGGGATGAGAATACGAACCTTTGTAGCAAGCCTGAGTATAAACCTTGGTACAGTTAAAAAAGGTCGAAAGGTATTACCTTGCCCATTTTCTGTCCAGTAGCTGGCCCTGTTGAGTCACTGGCCCCTTCCTGCACTCCATAAGTCATTTGATCACAGAGATATAAAATAAAGTTCTGAATGTATCATGTTCTTTTTCTACTTGTATTAGTTCACAAGGAATGCTGTAACAAGGTATTAGACTGGGTGGTTTATAAAGCAGAAACATTATTTCATAGTCTGAAGACCTGAAGTCCAAAGTCAACCTATTACTGCTATCAGTCTGTTCCTCTGTCTGTCCACTTTTTGTGGTTTAGGGTATTGAACATAAGGCCTCCTCAAGTTAGGCAAGTGCTCTATCACTGAGCTACACCCTCAGCCATCTGTCTATCCATCTATCCATCTATTTATAGATGTTGTTCTCTCTACATTGTCCATAGTGGATCAAATGATTCTTCTGTCTCAACTTCTTGAGTAGCTGGGACTCAGGCATATACATGGGTTAGGATTGGGCTCCTTCTACTGCTGTAGGCCTACTACTGCTAGGCCTCTGCTTAGGTTGTAGATGGTTGTTTCTCCCCATGCATGTTTGTGTCTATATTTTCACTTCCTTTTTCTTTTTGTTGTTGTTCGTTTTTTGATTTGTGCCAGTCCTGGGGCTTGAACTCAGGGCCTGAGCACTGTCCCTGGCTTCTTTTTGTGCAATGCTAGCACTTTACCACTTGAGCCACAGCACTGCTTCCGGCCTTTTCTGTTTATGTGGTGCTGAGGAATCAAACCCAGGGCTTCATGCATGCTAGGCAAGCACTCTACCACTAAGCCACATTCCCAGCTCAATTTTCACTTCTCATAAGGACAATTAGTGTTACTGGATTAGGACCCACTCTAGTGACCTCATTTGATCTTAATCACCTCTTCAAAGTCCTGTGTGTGTGTGTGTGTGTGTGTGTGTGTGTGTGTGTGCGCGCACGCACATGTGCACACACTCCACTCCTGGGGCTTAAACTCAGGGCTTGGTGCTATCCCTTAGCTTTTTTTACTCAAGGCTGACAGTTTACCATTTGAGCCACAGCTCCATTTGTGGCTTTTCTTTTTCTGCGTAGAGATTCAGAATCATATGGATTTTTTCTGTCCAGCTGGGCTTTGAGTCATGATCCCCAGATCTCAGCCTCCTGAGTAGCTAGGGCTGCAGATGTGAACTACCAGCATTTAGCCCAAGTCCTGTCTTTAAATTAGATGATCTGAGGTATTAGGAGTTAGAACTTCAACATCTGATTTGTGTGTGTGTGTGTGTGTGTGTGTGTGTGTGTGTGTGTTGGGATAATCAGCCCACTGTATTATCCATTTAAGAATTCTCTTACATACCACAACTTAAGTTGTAAGATTACCTTCCCCCCTTTGGAGACTTTTGGCATAGAGACCCATACAGAACCTTCTCTCTTGTCCTCCTTCCCTCTTCCATTGTTCATGACTGAGGACTTTTCCCCAATGTCTAACAAAGGCCCCAAACCCCAGACTTTGATGGTGACTACACCTTAGTTCTGTGGTAATCAGGACAAGCTGCTACCTCTTTGGCCATACTGGCTCCCAAACTGCTGGTTAGGTTTACCAATGTAGCTTACACTTAATTGGCCTGGGGAAAGACCTATCTTCTTTTCTCTAAGGTGTCCTGGAGGCTATACCTGCCTGTCACTCAGCCCCTCTGTGAAGCCCAGCCTTTGCCTCCTTTTAAATTTTTTTTTTGCCAGTCCTGGGGCTTGGACTCAGGGCCTGAGCACTGTCCCTGGCTTCTTTTTGCTCAAGGCTAGCACTCTACCACTTGAGCCACAGCACCACTTCTGGCTGTTTTCTGTATTTGTGGTGCTAGGGAATCAAACCCAGGGCTTCATGTATACAAGGCAAGAACTCTTGCCACTAGGCCATATTCCCAGCCCTTGCCTCCTTTTTTGATTTTATTGTATTTTATTTTTTATTGGCAGTGATTGAACTCAAGGTATGAGCACTGTTTTTGCCCCCCCCTTTTTTTTTTGCTCAAGGCTAGTTCACTATCACTTGAGCCACAGCTTCACTTCTGACTTTTTGGGTTGTTTATTGAAGATAAGAGTCTCTCTCATAGTCTTTCCAACCCTGGCTAGATTTGAAACATGATTCTCAGATCTCAGCCTCATAAGTACCTAGGCTTACAGGCATGAGCCACCTGTGCCTGGCTCTTGGCTTCATTTTGTATTTATTTATTTATTATTTTTGTTGGTCATAGAGCTTGAACTCAGGGCCTAGCCACTGTCCTTGAGCTTTATCACTCAAGGCTAGTGCTCTACCATGTTGAGCCACAGCACCACTTCTGGTTTTCTGGTAGTTAATTGGAGATAGAGAGTCTCATGGACTTTCCTGCCTGGGAGGCTTTGAACCTCAATTCTCAAATCTCAGCCTCTTGATTAGCTAGGATTACAGGTGTGAGCCATTAGCACCCAGTTTGGCCTACTTTTAAGGGTATGTTTTGATGTGTAATGCTAACCAGAAAACATTGGAAGGAAAGCGAATAAACTCCATTGATGGTTCTGTAAGACAATTTGGCTTAACACAAAAGTCAGCAGTACATTGGTGGCTCACGCCTGTAATCCTAGCTACCTGGGAGGCTGAGATCTGAGGACTGCAGTTCAAAATCAGCCTGGGCAGGAAAGTCCCTAAGACTCTTATCTCCAATTAACCACCTGGAAACTGGATGTGGCGCTGTGGCTCAAAGTGGTAGAATTCTAGCCTTGAGCAAAAGAGCTCAGGGACAGTGCCCAGGCCCTGAGTTCAAGCCCTATAACTGACCAAAAAAAAAAAAAAATCATGCTCAGGCAGGAGACTGGGACAAATGATTGCACTTCACACAATGACAAACCAGGGCTGACTGGGCCAGCATGCATGCACACAGCAAATTCTTCGTGAACTGCCCTGCAATGCTGCTCTGATTCACTCCTGACTCACGTGGCCCACACGTGCGCCCGGCCACCACAGAAACAAGTGGCCTTTGTGCCCTGTCGGCGTTTTCCATCCCCGGCGTAAATTAGGTACACTGCAGCCATTTCATTAAGAAATGATCTCTGATGTGGCGGGTCAGGTTTCTAGAGGTGAACAGGAAAAGCCGCTTGAGGCTGGAGACAGCCATTTCCCCTCAACACAATAACCCCTCCTATGTCACCTGCCCATTAGGGAGAGAAAGAGGACGAACAAGACGCTACTGCCACTGCTCCTTCGGTAGGAGACAGCACCAGAATTATTAGCAGCTTCGTTGGCTTCCTCCCCACCCTGATGCCTGGCACTGGAGAATTATAGACATCTGGAACTATGACTGGTTAAATGCAGTCAAACACAGATTTCTTTTTGTTGAAATATTCCGATCTCAGACCCAGGAGGGCAAGGATATTGGGTAATTGCCATCCTTGCAATAAACATATTATGGAAGTTTATAAACTTGGCCTATCTCTTGGCTGCTTTAGGCTTCTGGTGAGCCTGGGATGGCTTTGATTTTGAAATTACTTAGACGATAGACAGACTTTTCCTCTCTTCAAATTTGCAGTGCAATTTGATAAACACATTTGCGGCAAAAATCCTGTTTTGGCTAGCTTGGGACAGACCAAAGGATCGAATAGTTTTTCTCTCTGTGTGTGTGTGTGTGTGTGTGTGTGTGTGTGTGTGTGTGTGTGTGTGAAATAAATAGCTAAAAAGCATTTATAGAATCCAACTGGAATTGGAAAGAATGGAAAATATCACAAGATATTCCATGCACACGATATCTAATCTCCCTTTTATACAGAAGAAATTCAAATGAGCCTCTGCCATTAAAACTTTGATTATCAGAAACTTCATTTTAATCAGAGCTTGCTATAAACTCTGTGTGCTCAGCTGACTTGTATATTTAACATTCTGGATATTATATGCTGTTCCAATTATCCCAATTTTTCTTAAACTCAATTTCCCAGGGCCTCATGGTGTTGAGCTAATCAAGATTTAACTTTTGAAAAAAAAGTGTTTACCTCTAGCATTCTCTATGCTCACTGTGTATATACACATACAGATACCAAGTCTGGAGACATAGCAGAGGACATTTGTGTGTGTGTGTGTGTGTGTGTGTGTGTGTGTGTGTGTTTGTGTGTATGTGTGTGTGTGTAGGGGCTTGAACTCAGGGACTGGGCACTGACCCTTAAACTTTTCCCCTCAAGGCAAAAAAAGCTCAGGGACAGTGTGCTGGCCCCAAGTTCAAGCCCCATGACCAAAAAAAAAAAAAAAGACTCTCATGGACTTTCCTGGGCTGGCTCCCAACTTTGATCCTCAGGTCTCAGCCTCCAGAATAGATAGGATTTACATGGGTGAGCTACCAGTGTCTGGTGGCAGGGGACGGTTTTTTTTTAAGGGAGCCAAATGCACACCCACAATGTGGCACTTTGCTGATGGAAGACAGACTCTGTGAGGAACTGAATGTTTCTAGCTTTTTCCCTTGGCCACCAAATACCCTGTTTGAACAACTGACTTTACTTTCACATAGCCAATGGTGCCACCCACACTGAGTGGCACCTGGATCTGACTGCCAGAGGTGGAAGGCAGGCTCTACAGATGCTTTTGGTGGCTGCTGGTTTTCCTCTGCCCCTTTGCCTTTGCTCAGCAAGATTAGCTTTCAGGAATGTGGTTAGCACACCCAGCATAACCCAAGCCAGTGTATATATCACACAATCACAGGAAATACCATATGTCATTACACTGTGCGCGCTTGCGCAGCAGGGGCCACACACAGCACACGTCATGGTGTACGTGCCTCCATTCTGTACCCACAGTTCATTAGGCAGGCTGTGCATATTCAGCTCACAGAAAGTTGGACTGAAGATTATTTTTGGCCTCCAAATCTCTATGGTTACTTTACTTCCTATTTCAGGCTCAGCTTTTTTGTTTGTTTTGTTTTGTTTTGGGTGCCAGGCCTGGGGCTTGAACTTACAGCCTGGGCACTGTCCTTAAGGTTTTTTTTTTTTTTTGCTCAAGGCTAGTGTTCTACCACTGGAGCCACAGCTCTACTTCCAGCTTTACTTCCAGCTTTATTTTTGGTGGTTCATTGGAGATAAGAGTTTCATGGATGTTCATGCCTGGTCTGGCTTTGAGCTGTGATTCTCAGATCTCAGCCTCCTGTGTAGTTAGGATTGCAGTCATGAGCTACCAACACCCAGCTAGGCTCAGTTCTTAAGGAACAAGAATTGTTCAGAATACACCATGTATGCAGTGGTGGCTCATGTCTTTATTTTTATTTATTTATTTACTTTTTTGCCAGTCCTGGAGCTTGAACTCAGGACCTGAGCACTGTCCCTGGCTTCTTTTTGCTCAAGGCTAGCACTCTGCTACTTGAGCCACAGAACCACTTCTGGTCTTTTCTGTATATGTGGTGCTGAGGAATTGAACCCAGGGCTTCATGTATATGAGGCAAGCACTCTTGCCACTAGGCCATATTCCCAGCCCCTGGCTCACGTCTTTAATCCCAGCTACTCAGGAGGCTCAGATCTGAGGATTGAGGCTTGAAGCTAGCCCAAGCTGGAGAGTCTGTGAGACTCTCATCTCCAATTAACTACCAAAAAGCTGGTAGTAGAGCTGTAGTTCAGGTGATAGAGTGCTAGCCTTGAGCAAAAAGAGCTCAGGGACGGAGCTCAGACCCTGAGTTCAAGCTGCAGAACTGGTAGGTGTGCGTGCATGTGTGCGCATGGACACACACACACACACACACACACACACACACACACACACAAAGTGGCCCCAGTTTATCCCTACTAGCAGAAGGTTGGAGCCAGAGATTGCTCTTCTAGTTGAGGGAGGGCAGCAAACTCTTGGATCAGCATTATTGCATCCTACAGATGGGCCATGCCAAACCAAAGGTCCACTCAGCCTCTTCTGCGCATGCCTTGAAAACCCCTTTACACTAAGCTCTTTTCTACCACTGGAATGTCCCCCCTCCCTCCATTTTTTTTTCCTGCCTATTGAATTCTTTTCTTAAAGCCTTGCTCCAGCCCTACCTCCCCTGAAGAGACCAGCTGGAAATCATCTCTCTCATTTCAACTCCTCAAAGTCCTTGTTTTCTAAAGTACTCATTAGATCCAAAGTAAACATTCGCACGGGCATTTGTCTTTGCCTCTTTTCTGTCCATGTGAGAGCAGGGTCATTGTCTTATACTTCTCTGCTTCCTGATGGAGATGGACTATGATGATGACTGGTATGTAGTAGGTTCTTAGTAAATACTGGTGGATGATGATATGTTGAATCCATTAATTAAGTATCTACTGTGTGCTAGGCACTTTTTTGGCGTGTGTGTGTGTGTGTGTGTGTGTGTGTGTGTGTGTGTGTTTGCCAGTCCTCGGGCTTGAACTCAGGCCCTGAGCACTGTCCCTAGCTTCTTTTTGCTCAAGGGTAGCACTCTACCACTTGAGCCACAGCACCGCTCCTGGCCTTTTCTGTTTATGTGGTGCTGAGGAATCAAACCCAGGGCTTCATGCATGCCAGGCAGGTAAGTACTCTACCGCTAAGCCACATTCCCAGCCCCTGGTAATTTTTTTAAAGTAGAATTTTATTTTTTATTTTTCACATGTTGGTCAGTTGTGGGGCTTGAACTCAGGGCCTGGGCACTGTCCCTGAGCTGTTTGTGCTCAAGGTTAGTGCTCTATCACTTTGAGCCACAGCGCCACTTCTGGTTTTTGAATAGTTAATTGGAGATAAGAGTGTCACAGACTTTTCTGCCTAGGCTGGCTTTGAATTGTGATCCTCAGATCTCAGCCTCCTGAGTAGCTAGGATTACAGGCCTGAGCCACTGGCACCCTGCTAGAATTTTATTGTTATTATGAAGGTGTTATACACAGAGGTTACCATTTCACAAGTCAGATAATGAGTACATTTCTTTTTTTTTTTTTTTCTGACAATGTCACTCCTTCCTTTGCTTTCCTCCAGTTTTCCCCTTCCATTTCAGCCCACAAGTTGCATAGCTCAATAGTCACATAGTGTCTACTGAATATCATGATTGCACTTGTTCACCCTTCCTCCCTCCCTTTCGGTGCTCCTGTACTTTTTATGGATGATTCTATTTAATCTTTAAAAATTTTTGATTATGTAGTTTGTGAGTGAGTGAGTGTGTGTGTGTGTGTGGTGTGTGTGTATGTGTGTGTACGCGTACACCAGTACTGGTGCTTGCACTCAGGGTCTTAATGCTGTCCTTTGGTGTTTTTTTTTTTTTTTTTTTGCTCAAGGCTAGTGTTCTACCATTTGGGCAACATCTCCACTTCTGGCTTTTTGCTAGTAAATGGGAGTTAAGAGGCTCACAGACTTTCCACCCTTGGCTGGCTTCAAATTGTGATCCTCAAATTTCAGTCTCCTGAGTTGTTAGGATTACAAGCATGAGCCACCAGTGCCCAGCTTGGATTAGATACATTTTGTATATGTGTTAGCTCAGTTCATATCCTCCCTCCCTCCCTCCCTCCCTCCCTCCCTTCCTCCCTCCCTCCTTCCCTTCCTTCCTCTCTCTCCCCCTCTTTTCCTTCCTTCCTTCCTTCCTTCCTTCCTTCCTTCCTTCCTTCCTTCCTTCCTTCCTTCCTTCCTTCCTCCCTCCCTCCCTCCCTCCCTCCCTCCCTCCCTCTCTCTCTCTCTCTCTTTCTCTCTCTTTCTTTCTTTCTTTCTTTCTTTCTTTCTTTCTTCTTTCTTTCTTTCTTTCTTTCTTTCTTTCTTTCTTTCTTTCTTTCTTTCTTTCTTTCTTTCTTTCTTTCTTTCTTTCTTTCTTTCTTTCTTTCTTTCTTTCTTTCTCAGGACTATTACACATAAGCCCTTGGGCTTGCTAGGCAAGTGCCCCAGCTCTTTTCCTTTAAGTTTGTTTTTGAGATAAGAGTCTCACTAACTTTGCCTGGGCTGGCCTTGCACTAGCAATCTTCCTGCCTCTACCTCTTGAGTCTCTGTCTCTGTCTCTCTCTTTTGCTGGCCCTAGACCTTGAACTCAGGGCCCAGGCACCTTCTCTGAGCTTTTTGGCTCAAGGCTAGCCCTCTGCCACCTGAGTCACAGCTTCACCTCCAGCTTATTTTTGTGGTTAATTAGAAATAAGAGTCTCTTGAACTTTCCTGACCAGGCTGGCTTTAAACCTTGATCCTCAAATCTCTGCCTGCTGAGTATCTTAGAATTATAGGCATGAGCCACTGGCACCTGACCTGAGCAATAAAATGTACTCTTTTACAAAAAGTTACCATTTAATGAAGAGAGTGAAAAGGGAAATTCTTTCTTATTCCATCTCCTTTACCACCTTTCTCTTCTCCGAGAAGATCACCCTAAACAGTTTGATTTACCAGCACTTCCCCAATATATGTAAGATACAGATCTCTTCCATTTACGATAGGTTAGGCCTGACAAATCCATATTTAGTTGAAAATGCATTCATTGAGCCAGATGCTGGTAGCTCATGCCTGTAATCCTAGCTACTTGTGAGGCTGAGATATGAGGATCACAGTTTGAGCCAGCCTGGGTAAGAAAGTCCATGAGACTCTTATCTCCAGTAAACTATTCAGAAAAACCTGGAAGTGACACTGTGGCTCAAGTGGTAGAGCACTCAGCTTGAGCAAAAAAAGAAACTCAGAGACAGCTCCCAGGTGACAGGGCACACTGTAGGGTTTTGGTCATTCTCCATTGGGGTCCAGAGGTTCATTGGGAGCTGAGGCTCACTCTGCTGCCTAGCACCCTCATGGACAATCAGACCACATGTTACTAGTCCTGAAGAAGATCCACAGCCAAAATTTATAGTGTGGTTTCTATTGGAAATGTGACTATGCCAGGCACTGGTGGCTCATGCCTGTAATCCTAGCTAGCTAGTCAGGAGGCTGAGATCTGAGGATTGAGGTTTGAAGCCAGCCCAGGCAGGAGAGTCAGAAAGACTCTTATCTCCAATTATCTGTCAGAAAACCAGAAGTGGTGCTATGGCTGAAAATGGTAGAACACTAGCCTTGAGTGTGAAAGCTCAGGGACAGCACTCAGGCCCTGAGTTCAAGCCCCATGACCTAGAAAAGAAAGGAAGGAAGAAAGAAGGAAGGAAGGAAGGAAAAGAAAGGAAAGGAAAGAAAGAAAGAAAAGAAAAAAAACATGACCATTTCTCACCATTATAAAGTCAAAAAGTGATGTGAAACCATTTTATGTCAGGGACTTCTGTACAGTTTTGAACTACATATGGACATATACTGTATATACAGTGATTCACAGTTTTGTTTGTTTTTATGTTGATCCTGGGGCTTGAATTCAGGGCCTGGGCACTGTCTCTGAGCTTTTGTGCTCAAGCCCTGGTATCTATCACTTGAGCCACAGCTCCACTTCTGGTTCTTTTGGTGGTTAATTTGACATAAGAGTCTCATGGACCTTCCTGCCTGAGCTGGCTTCAAACCATGATCCTCAGATCTCAGCCTCTTGAGTAGCTAGGATTACAGGCATGAGCTAGTGGCAACTGGCTGCTCTCTCCTATTTCTGTCTGTCTGTAGTCTCTGAAGGCAACCCTTTGAGGAATACTACTGTTGTTGGGCCAGATCCCCTGTAGCCCTGGATACAGCGGAATGGCTCTCAGCTTCTGTCCATTCTGTCCAGCTGCAATCATGCCTATGTGTAGTCAACGACTTGGGGCTCCCCGCCCCCCCAGGTAGGTGACCTATAATCAATTAATAACTGACTGAATAGGAGATATAAAGATCCAGACTCCTTGTGTGAAGTACAGGCACAAGGATTCTGCCTTTCATACAGAACTGCCCCTTACCCCTCAGCCTCGTCCCCTAGGGTAAGACAAATCTTTTACTGCAGCACTTTGCTTGGCTCCTCCTCCTCCTCCAAGTCCTGCCCCCTCCCCCCGTCATGCCCTTGCCCCAGAATCCCTATCTAGGACTCTGTTCTCCTTAGAGAAACTGACCGGAGTCACTGCAGGTCACTATGGCCCCAAATAATGACCTTGGTAATTCGTGGAGATGCTTACTAAGTCATTCTTCTGGCCTCTCTGTCCTCCACTTAAATAATTAGTTCCCTCTCAGGGCTGATTTTCTAGCCCTCTAATCAGAAGCTGGCATCAGAGAGAAAGGATGATAAATAAAACAGGTGGCTTTAGAGACACAGTCACCTGGAAAGACAGGGACCGCAGGAAGTCCCCCTTAGAAGCCAGCAGCAGCACCGCTGACTGGATGCCCTCATTTGCCTCTTCTCTTGCCCATTTGCATTCAGAGGTTAAGAGCCTTAATATCAACAAAATGTCATTACTTTGTGTTGCTCTATGCTGAAAGCACTGATGCTAGCCTGTGCAGGCTGGATGAATGGGAGACTTGAACCTGAGTGTGTGTGTGTGTGTGTGTGTGTGTGTGTGTGTGTGTGTGTGTACACTAGGGCTTGAACTCAGGGCCTGGCCATTGTCCTTTAGCTTTTTCAATTCAAAACATTACCACTGGGGCCAAAGTTCCACTTCCAGCTTTTGGATGATTAATTGGAGATAAGTAGCTTAGACTTTTCTGCCCAGGCTGGCTCTGAACCTTGATCCTCAGGTCTCAGCCTTCTGAGTAGTTGAGGTTATAGGTGTGAATCACCAATGCCGGCTCATGCCATTGTACTAGAGATACAAAGGGGAGGTATTTAAGTTGGGGTGTGGACTTGCTTCTGTCTATTCCAGAAACACAGCAGTCATCAGGAGTGGCTGTCCCACCCCACTGCCTTTCTGTGCAACAGTTTCTTGATCTCTATCTGTTGGCATCACAGCTTTTGTGTTTCTCTTTGCACTTCAGTTCCCTGAACACTGTCCAGAAACTGGTAGGCAGGTGAAAGTGCTGTATGGTGGACCCTGGGGTGTAACTCCCTTTCCTGATTCTCCCGTTGACACCATGTGATTTTTTGGTCTCTTGTTCCTCTGGAGAACAGAATCTGTTAGAGGCTAGGAGACCCACAGCCAGCCTTCACTCAAGACAGAGTGACTGAAAAGCCTGGAAAGGGGTGCCAGGTACAAGGGGGGACACGTTGCTTCTCTGTGAAAATGACTTATGAACTGGGGTATGGTAGTGCATGCCTGTAATCCCAGCATTCAAGAGCTTGAAGCAGGATTAGTAGTCTGAGGCCAGTCTGTGCTATATAGCAAGACATTGTTTAAAAAACAATAACCAGGGCTGGGGATATAGCCTAGTGGCAAGAGTGCCTGCCTCGGATACACGAGGCCCTAGGTTCGATTCCCCAGCACCACATATACAGAAAACGGCCAGAAGCGGCGCTGTGGCTCAAGTGGCAGAGTGCTAGCCTTGAGCGGGAAGAAGCCAGGGACAGTGCTCCGGCCCTGAGTCCAAGGCCCAGGACTGGCCAAAAAAAAAAAAAAAAAAAAAAAAACAACAAAAAAAACCAAACAATAACTAAAGCAAAACAAATTGCCCAAACCTTATATTTAAATGTCAACTAGGTTGCACAAAGGTAAAAGGTAATGAGAACTCCTAAGAGAAAATGTAGAAAAGTCTAAATTTTAATTAAAAAATAAATACTAGGCAGGCAGTGGTGATTTGTAGTTGTAATCTTAGCTACTCAGGAGGCTGAGATCTGAGGATTGAGGTTCGAAGCCAGCCTGGGCAGGAAAGTGCATGAGACTCTTATTTCCAATTAACCACCAAAAGGCTGAAAGTGAAGATGTGGCTCAAGTGGTAGAGCACCAGCCCGAGTACAAAAGCTAAGGGACAGCACCTAGGCCCTGAGTTCAAGCCCCAGTACTGGCATTAAAAAAACAAACAAACGTCCTTTTCTAGTTTTTTCCTCTTTAGCTTCAAGGAAAACCCTTACTTCACCCACAAGTAGGTCTCATTTAATTTGGAAGATATCAGGCTAAGATAAATTTTCCAGGCCCTTCATCACTATCTATGTCTATATGGATGTTCTAAAAAGCAATACACTAACCAACACACACTCTCTCTTTCCCTTCCTCTTTTTCTCCCCTCCTCTCTTCCTCCTCTCTCTCTCTCTTTCCCTCCCTCTTTTTCTCCCCTCCTCTCTTCTCCCTCCCCTTCTCAGGGATTTTCTATGACTTTCCTGTCTCTGCCTTCTGAGTGCTGTGATTATAAGCATGCACTAATATGCCCACCTAAGAATCAGTCCTTAGACAACCTCCCTCCCTCCCTCCCTCCCTCCCTCCCTCCCTCCCTCCCTCCCTCCCTCCCTCCTTCCTTCTTTTCTTTCTTTTTTTTTTGATACAGGTTTTCACAATGTTGCCTAGTTGGCCTCCAACAGATGGCTTATGCCTGTAATCCCAGCTACTCCAGAGACTAAGATCTGGGAACCACAGTTTGAAGCCAGACTGGGCAGACAAATCCACGAGACTCTTATATCCATACCCATATAACGAGCGTCAAAAGAAGTGGAGCTGTGGTTCAAGAGTTAGTGTGCCAGTCATCCTTGAGAGAAATAGCCAAGGGAAAGTATGAGGCCGTGAGTTTAAGCCCCAGTACCAGCACACACACACACACACACACACACACACACACACACACACACACACATACTCATATTGACAGTAAGCAAAATACAAGAGAATAAATACAATATAATCCATTTCCATAATGTTTAACACAGGCAACTCCTGTCAGAAAGCTTTGGTATGGCTGTTTTGGAGATGATTGCCTGAGTGGGATAGGGCATGAAGGTTTATAAGGACGTGTGTGTGTGTGTGTGTGTGTGTGTGTGTGTGTGTGTGTCTGTGTGCCAGTCCTAGGACTCCAAGTCAGTGCCTGGGCACCGTCCCTGAGCTTTATTTTTCCCCTCAAGGCTAGTGCTCTACTACTTGAGTCATAACTTCACTTCTGACTTTTGGGTAGTAGTTACCTGGAAATAAGAGTCTCATAGACTTTCCAGCTTGGGCTGGCTTCCAACCACAATCCTCAGATCTCAGCCTTGTGAGTAGATAAGATTACAGGTGTGAGCCACTGGTTCCTGACTGAAGACTTCTTATTGATCTATGCAATGATTTCACGGGTGTGTCCTATTTCAGAACCCCATACACAATTGGGTACTTTTCTATATTCATGCTATACATTGATAAAAGGCATACCGATATTTTCTTTTTTTAATTAATTAATTAATTATATTTTAAAATTTGTTTTGTTTTTGTTGCCAATCCTGGAGAGTGGACTCAGGGCCTGAGCACTGTCCCTGGCTTCTTTTTGCTCAAGGCTAGCACTCTACCTCTTGAGCCATAGCACCATTTCTGGCTTTTTTTTTTTCTATATATGTGGTGCTGAGGAATCGAACCCAGGGCTTCATGTTATACAAGGCAAGCACTTTACCACTAGGCCATATTCCCAGCCCCCATATTTTCTTGAAAAGCACATGTATTTAAAATAATTATCTGTGGTGTGACATATCTGTAATCCCAGTGGTTATAAGGCTTATGTAAAAGGATCATAAATTCAAGGTCAGCCTGGGCTACATGGTGAGATGCTGTCTCAAAATTAAAAGGGTTGGAGGCATGGCTCAATTGGTAGAGTGCTAGCCAATGAGCAATAGCATCAGGTACCGAGTTCCAGTCCTGGTCTCAGACCTAAAACAATACAATAAAATAAAGGTTAGAACTGCCAAATCACTCTGTCAGAAGGTTGTACCAATAATTTATATGCTCATCAATGGTACACACAAGTTCTCTTTTCCTTAATACTGGCCATCAGTGGACACTAGAATGCCTTTGATTTTTGTTCCAGTTTGATGATTTGAAAAAAAACCCAAAACAAAACACTTCTCATTTTCCTGACCATCAGAAAGTTGAGTGGTCTTGCCTGTTTATTGACCACTAAGAACTATTTTTCTAAGATTTACCTGTTCAGTTTTCCTTTTTTTTTTCTTCCTTCCTTCCTTCCTTCCTTCCTTCCTTCCTTCCTTCCTTCCTTCCTTCCTTCCTTCCTTCCTTCCTTCCTTCCTCCCTCCCTCCCTCCCTCCCTCCCTCCCTCTCTCCCTCCCTTCCTCCCTTCCTTCCTTCTCTTTTTGTCCATTGTGAGGCTTGAATTCCGGCCCTGCGTGCTGTCCCTGAGCCTCTTTGTGCTCAAGGCTAGCTAGCATTGTACTGCTTGAGCCACAGCGCCACTTCTGCTTTTGAATGGTTAATTGGAGATAAGAGTCTTGCAGGGACTATCCTTCCCTGGCTGGCTTTAAACTGTGATCCTCAGATCTCAGCCTCCTGAGTAGCTAGGATTACAGGAGTAAACCACCAGGGCGTGGGGTACCTGTTCATTTCTCTATTGTTTATCTTATATTTATATCTAATAAATATATTAACTTTTTTGTTGGATGCATAAGAAATATGGTCTCCTAGGGACTCTTTTGTTTGTTCCTTTTGTTTGTGGCCAATCTTGATGCCTGCTGGGGTTAAACAAGCTAGCAAGCAAGCAGGTGAGACCGGAGCCAGGGCGGGAGGGAGGCAGGCTCTGTAAGACCGGCAGCCCCTGCTGGGTGGGAAGGTGGGCGCTAGGGGGCTAGATCTGATTTTTCAGGAGATGCCAGAAGTTTTGATTTTTATGGAGCCACTTCCCATTTTAAACTGCTGGCAACTATTGGGAAAAAAATTTCAGCATTAGGAAAGACAACACATTTGGCTTGGGTTAGATCTGCTAAATAACAGTTTGCAACCGTTGCTTCATGCTGTATTTCACTACAAAGGAGTGAAATCTGTTCATCTTTTACTTCATGACTTTGGAGTCCTGTCTTTTTCATTTCAGCCCTTTACTTCTGTCTTTCTTTTTCTTTTTTAAAATCTGCTGCTGCTAGGGCTTGAACCCAGGCTGTCACTTTTTTTTCCATTCGTGGCTGGCAATATACCACTTAAGCCATGCCTCCAGCCCAGCTTTTTGCGGGTTAATAGGAGATAAGAGTGTCTTGATTTGCCTGCTTTTGCTGACTCTGGACTTTAATTCTTAGATCTCCAACTTTTGAATACCTGGGATTATAAGTGTGAGCCACCAGTGCCCAGCTCTTTCTTTCTTTTGGTGATACTGAGGATCGAACTCAGGGCCTCACATTGGCTAGACAAGCACCCTACCCCTTGAACCATACTCCAGCCCTTTTGCTTTTAGTTTGTCACATAGGGGTTTGTTTTTTTATTATAAAACTGATGTACAGAGAGGTTACAGTTTCATACGTTAGGCATTGGATACATTTCTTGTACTGTTTGTTACCTTGTCTCTAATACCCCCATCCCCCCTCCCCTTTTCCCCCCCTGAGGTGTTCAGTTCACTTACACCAAACAGTTTTGCAAGTATTGCTTTTGTTGTTGTTTCTCTTATTTTACCCTTTGTCTCTCAATTTTGGTATTCCCTTTCAATTTCCTAATTCTAATACCAGTATACACGGTTTCCAATATACTCAGATAAGGTTACAGAGCTAGTGTAGATACAATCGCAAGAAGGTGATACAAGAACATCATCAATAGTAGAAACTACAGATACACATGGGATGTTGAAAGTAGTTACAACTGTGATATTACAATCATTTCCATAAAATGGAGTTCATTTCACTTAGCATCATCTTATGTGATCATAAGGGTATAGCTATTGGGCTCTTGTGATCCTCTGCTCACATAGGGTTTTATACTTTTTTTTTTTGCCAGTCCTGGGGCTTGAACTCAGGGCCTGAGCACTGTCCCTGGCTTCTTTGTTGCTCGAGGCTAGCACTCTACCACTTGAGCCACAGCGCCACTTCTGCCTTTTTCTATATATGTGGTGCTGAGGAATCGAACCCAAGGCTTCATGTATACGACGCAAGCACTCTACCACTAGCCTATATTCCCAGCCTGGGTTTTATAGTTTTTGCCAAACTGGCCTAGGACAGTGATCCTCCTACTGCTACCTCTGGAGTATCAGACTCAGATGGGCAGGGAAAGTCATGACCTTGAGGACTTGAGTGCTTGGACCTGAGATGGCTGAAACATCAGAATTCGAGCCCTTTACCACTTTCTCATTTTCTCATTTAAGGCCAAGGACTTCCCACATAGTGGAATTCCAGGGGATGAGAATAAACTGTTTTTTTTTTTTGGGTCCCCCCCTCCAAGACATAGAGGCTCTGGGAATAGTTAAATCCACACTAAAATGTCAATGATTTGCCTTCAACCCCTTCCTTGCGATAAGTAAGTACATCAAGTCAGAGAGACAGAGAGAGCAACTGGGCTCTATGAGGCTCAAAGTAAAGGAGGTTGGCGCTGCTCAGCGCATGCTCCATCCATACTTTCCTGTTGAGGGAGCCACACTAATCCTAATGGTACAGACCCTCTGCATAGGTACCTCCAGTTCTGGCTGGGGGTACTGGTATATTACAGTTGATAGGAAGCAAAGTCAATGCCCTCAGTCATCTGGGACCATTCAATGGCCTTTCATGACATCATCTGAGCATTCCTCACCTGTGCTAACAAGTGACTTGCATTTGCCAATGTAGCACATTTTAGAACTTTCTCTAGGAGTAGTAAAAAATAGAAGTCTTCAGTCTCTGTAGACAGCACGTCTCAACAAGGGACCAAACAGAAAATCTCTGGCTGAAGTTTCTTTTCTGGCTCAGGGTGAAAGACAGAGGCTGGGTTCACCTGGAAAAGTCTATATTGGTGTCTACACATTGTGTGTGTGTGTGTGCGCGCGTGCGCGCGCGCATATGTGTGTGTTGGTTCTGGAGCTTGACCTTAGTTAGGGCCTGAACACTGTTCCTGAGTTATTTCACTCAATGCTGGCATTCTATCACTTAAGCCACAGCTCCACTTCTAGCTTTTGGTGGTTAATTGGAGATAAGAGTCTCACAGACTTTCTTGCCTGGGCTGGTTTTGAAGGGTGATCCTCATATCTCAGCTTCCTGAATAGCTAGGAATACATTTGTGAGCCTCAGTGCCTGGCTACGCATTCATTCATTCATTCGAGTGTATGTGCACGCATGCGCACGCGCTTGCACTCACTGCATGAGGATATGCCTGTCCTGGGGCTTAAATTCAGGGGCAGAGTACTGCCCCTGAGCTTTCTTTGCTCAAGACTATCATTCTACCACTTAAGCTACAGCTCCACTTACAACTTTTTTGGTGGTTAATTGGAAATAAGAGTCTCATGAACTTTCTTGCCCAGGTTGGCTTTGAACCATGATCACTTGGATCTCAGCCTCCTGAGTTGCTAGTATTACAGGCATGAGACACCAGCGCCAGGCTATGCATTCACTCTTTGTTGTTGTTGTTGTTGTTGTTGTTGTCAGTTATGGGGCTTGAACTCAGTGCCTGGGTGTTGTCTTTGAGCCTCTGTGCTCAAGGCTAGCATTGTACCACTTGAGCCACAGCGCCACTTTCGGTTTTTAAGTGGTGAATTGGACCTAAGAGTCTATTGGGGACTTTTATGCTCAGACAGGCTTTGAACCCCGATCCTCAGATCTCAGTTTCCTGAGTAGCTAGGATTATGCATTTATTCTTAATGATCAGAGCTGCATTTATTGAGTGCTCAGGGTGTGCACTGTGTGTCATCTCACCTCCTTTAGTTCTTACTCAGCCTGGAGGATCTGCTACTGTAGCTGAGGGGGCCCAGGGTGAATCAAGATGCAATCAGGGAGCCTGGCTTCCTGTTCTCCCACTCTGCCAGGCAGCAGTCCAATTCGGCAAACTCTGCAACCAGGGCTTGCAGGTTTTTGGTCTACATCTCCTGCCCACAGAAGGCGTGGCATGCAGCCCTGTTTGTGCTTGAGCCAGTTATGTTGACCCCACCCCCTTCCTGTCTTGTCAGCCCCGCCCCTTCTGCTTTCCTGGTTAATGCTTGCCTCTCCCTTCCCAGTTGTCCCCTGTTGTGGGCTGCTGTGCCCCATCCTGAGACTCTAGCTATTAATCCAGGTGTGAACTAATCATGAAGGTGTTAGCTGAGAAGGTGTGTGTGTGTGTGTGTGTGTGTGTGTGTGTGTGTGTGTGTGTTCTGGTCCTGGGGCTTGAACTCAGGGCTTGGGCACTCTCCATGGGCTTTTTTGCTCTAAGCAAATGCTCTACTACTTGAGCCACAGCTCCACTTAGACCTCTTTTGGTGGTTCATTGGAGAAAAGCGTGTCCTGGCCTTTCCTGCTTTTGTTAGCTTTGAACCACAATCCTCAGATCTCAGCCTCCTGAGTAGCTAGGATTATAGGCATGGGCCACCAGTGCCCGAGTTAGGGAAGGGTTTTAAGCTGTAATATTTCTAGGCCATTTGCATTCATCCAAAGTAGCCCAGTGTCCTGGGGGCAGGCATGGCTCAAGTGAAGTGGCAGGGCATCTGTTTAGTAAGTACAAGGCCCCAAGTTCGATCATTCCTAAGGGGAAAAATAAAACAACAAAAAAGGAGCCCTTATAGTATAGCTTGTTTTCTGAATAGGAAAGCAATTCATGCCCCACGAAGACACAGAAAGCGAGAAAGAAGGAAAATAACAGCATCCTACCACCTGAAGGTACCATTGTCAACATTTTCCCCTGGTTCCTGCCAGTCATTTTTTACATTGCCTTTCATATGTCTCGTTTTTCAAATATATATAATTTTTCAGTATAGCAGAGGTCATTTTCGCAGTGCCCTGTTCGATCAGCTCTTTGTGTAGGATGCATCACGTGTGTGAGCTTCTGAAAGGGGTCCTTGAAGGTAAGAGGCTGAGTCAGCCATGGAATCAAGGAAAGGTGGGGGGAGGGTTGTTCAGCCGTAGTTTTCACCTCCTCTCCAACCCAGGGCAAGCTTGTTTCTGGGCCTCTGTCTAGCGGAAAGGAATGGAGGTGGGGGAAGATCTCTCTGCCACCTTCTTCATTGTCACCTGTCAGGTGTGTGTGTGGGGTCTCTCAGTAGCATCTGTCACTCCACTGTGAGCTGATCCTTAGAGCTGCCCCTTGCTTCTGGTGGTGGTGGTGGTGGTGGTGGTGGTGGTGGTGGTGGTGTGTGTGTGTGTGTGTGTGTGTGTAACGCAGGCTCCGGGAGCCATAAATAGGCTGGCTTCTGGCTCCTTGAGGTACTCCTGTGGCAGAGACAAAGGTATTGAGGTACTAGTCTAGCCTAAAAGGCATTGCCTAGGGTCCATGTTACTGAATGGCATGGCTAGGACTTGAACCCAGGCAGGGTTGACTCCCCAATCCATGCTCCTTTCTTTCTCAAGCTTTGGTGGCAGCTGGTGTTTGTGGCTCTACCACCTGAGTCTAGTGGAAAAGTGACTTGCCATCTGGTTTGTACCCCTCCTCCCCACATCCCCAGAACTCCCCACTCTGTATACTTTTGCTTCACAGAAGAGAGAGAAACCTCCTTCTTTTGTGGGATCTCTAGCATTCCTTCTTCCATCTCAGCTCCAGAAAGCTACTCCTGTTACCAACAGAGTCCCAGCTAGGATGCTGGCCACACCATCATTTCTGGCATCATGGGACATAGCCAGACGCTGCTGGCCCTGGGAGCACACATCATACATATCACACACCTCTATCTCTCTGGGTCTCAGGGTTATTTTATTTTGTTGATACTGGGGCTTGAACTCAGGACCTTGTATTCTTGCTTGACTTTCTCCATTCAAGCTTGACTTCCTACCCCTTGAGCCACATCCCCATTTCTAGCTTTTTGCTGCCTAGTTGGAGATAAGGGTCCCACCCACATTTATCTGTTCAGGCTAGCTTCGAACCTCCATCCTCAGATCTCAGACTCTTGAGTAGGATTCCAGACATGTGTCTCTGGCTCCTGGCTCAGCTATCTTTCCAAAGGGAATTTTTTCTAGGAATGCAAGGATTCTGGGAACAAATACACAGTATCACACTGACAAACCCAAGTTTATAACACACTGTCATTATCTCAGTGTACTTCTGGTTTGTGCCGTGGTTGAGTTGTCCTCAGAAATGGGCCCTTACCCTGACCCCTAGCTATACTTCACCAGAGGCTGAGCTGGCTCCTGGTGACAGTTCCTGCTGCCTGTGGCTGGGTGAAGCTCTGGTAATTATCCCCACTGATCTGATTTCCAAAGAAATCACTTCACTGAGAAATACTCTTCTCTAACTTATCCTACTTCCAGTCTGTCTGCATCCTCACCTTCTCGTCCCACCCCCTTTTATTTTGGTCTTAATACTGGGGCTTGAACTCAGGGCCTGGGTGCTGTCCCTGAGCTTTTCCACTCAAGGCTGGCACTCTTGCCACTTGAACCAGTTTCACTTTTGGCTTTTTGGTAGTTCATTGGAGATAAGAGTCTCACAAAAATCTCCTTTCTTCCCTGGCTGGGCTTCCTGAGTAGCTAGGCTCACTGGCATGAGCCACTGGCACACAGCTCATTTCCTCTTGAAATCCCAAGAGGGTATGTTATAGATTCCAGCCCCTACCAAGAGGAGATGGCAAAGCTGGGCCTTGAACCTGGGATGTCATTACCCTGGTCTGCAGTTTGGGAGTCTGAGCAGAGCCCATAGCTGTTTTGTGTCCGTGTGGAAAGAAGACGGACAGAAAGTAACGTCTCTGGAGAAAGAGGAAATGTTCTCTGGATGCTGACTTGGTGACCTTGGTGTGTGTGTATGTGTGTGTGTGTGTGTGTGTGTGTGTTTTCACACATGTGTGAATGCATGCATGTGTACATGTCTGTGTGTGGCCTCTGGCTTCTGCCCAAGGAAAGGTTCTGGTCAATGAGAAAGCCTTTGACAGGACAGTTTGAGAGGCAGCTGCCTGGGATAGATGTGAGCTCCTCTGTCATGCCAGGGCCAGCTCTCTTGATATAAACCCAGCGGGCCACCATCTTGGGATACGGGGCATCCTGAAAGTGACCTGAGGTGTCTTGGAATGAGTGGTGTCCTGTGTGGTCCCACTGAAGGAAGCCAGGCAAAATTTGGCGCCTCAGCTCTAACAGTCAGAGTTCTTGGCTGCAAGCGACAGGAAACAATTCTGGCTCATTTAAGCAGAAAAGGATTTTTATCAAAAGGATTTTGGGGGGAAACTTGCAGAATAAGCAAGAGGACCAGAAAGCGGGGCAGATAGAAGAGGCTGTGTAGCAGTCAGGACCACAGCCAAAGTCAGGTCAATCCAGTGTCAGCCCGACTGCCAAAGTGCAGGATGTGTGCGTTACCCTGCCACCTCTGGACATGGAGATGGTCCCTGTTACCTCACGAATGGGAACCCATTACTGTGGTGACTGCCATCCTCCACCAGGATAGACCTCTGTGATTCTGAGTTGAGGTCTGTTAGGAAAATGGAGGAGAACAGAAAAGGACTAGGCTGGACTCAATCATCAACAGGCGAGGACTGTTTATTTTTTATTTATTTATTTATTTATTTTTTGGCCAGTCCTGGGGCTTGGACTCAGGGCCTGAGCACTGTCCCTGGCTTCTTTTTGCTCAAGGCTAGCACTCTACCACTTGAGCCACAGCGCCACCTCTGGCCTTTTCTATATATGTGGTGCTGAGGAATCGAACCCAGGCTTCATGTATATGAGGCAAGCATTCTTGCCACTAGGCCATATTCCCAGCCCGTGAGGACTGTTTATTGAGGAACAGCGAGGAGCACAGGCCTTCCAGCAGGTTTGAAGGTTGTGTGAGGGGGTGAATTTGGGACCAGGCTTCTGTGGGGTCTGAGCAAGGAGATACACGTTAATGAAGGAGCCACTAGGTCTAGCAAGTTGGGGCTTTTCCATTTGGTACACAAGGGTTGTTTATAGCTGGGCCTAGGTGAAACATCCTGTCTGCATATCAAAGCAGGTTTGCATGTTGATGTTCATGCCAGGTGTCTGTATGCATCTGAGGTAATAGGGTGTGTGTGGGGGCAATCCTTCAAGGTCCCTTTTTTTGTTATTGTTTTTGTACCAGTCCTAGGTCTTGAACTCAGGCCCTGGGTGCTGTCTCTGAACTTCTTTTGTTCAAGGCTAGCACTCTACCACTTGAGCCATAGCTCCACTTCTGGCTTTTTTGGTGATTAATTGGAAATAAGAGTCTCACAGACTTTCCTAACGGGGCTGGCTTTGAACTGCAGTCTTCAGATCTGAGTAGCTAGGGTTACAGGCGTGAGCCACTGGTGCCTGGCGAGTCCAGGTCTTTGATGGGGACATCTGATTGGTTGAACTCAAGTCAGCAGTCTGCACTAGCTACAACGGCATCTGGGAAAATGCCTATCTGGCATTTTTATCTTCTCTAATGGGAGGTGACCAAGAAGGAGGTAGGAGAGGTCCTCCAAATGTGGTAGGAGAAGTTTGATGCTGGTCAGCTGTGCATCGTCCCCTGGGAAAATGTAGAGGCATTGTTCCTATTGGAGACAGCCTGGGCTGAACTCCCCCTTCCTCCAGATGGTGATGGAATTCTCTGTATTTGTGTGTGTGTGTGTGTGTACGCGTGCGCACTCACACATTTAAATACAGGAAATACGCCATGTGGAGTTAGGAGCCCTGAGTTCCCTCTGCCTATCAGTCTTAGACAAGTTTATCACAGTCTTGTGGCCTACTGTATCACCTGCCATTCAGCCTTTGAGTCTACTGAAGGTATGTGGTGGCTTCTGCTCTAGTCTGGGCCATTTGACAGAAAAATACCCCAAGACTGCCAAAGTTTCAAACCAAATGAACCTGTTGGTTTAGTGCAACGGCTAAGGAAGAGAGTGGGTTCTATCTATCTATCTATCTATCTATCTATCTATCTATCTATCTATTGTGCTGGTCCTGGGGCTTGAACTCAGGGCCTGGGTGTTGTCCCTGAGCTCTTTCACTCAAGGCTAGCACTCTACCACTTTTGCGCCACAGTGCCACTTCCGGTTTTCTGGTGGTTAATTGGAGATAAGGGTCTCACTTCCTTCCCAGGCTGGCTCTGAACCATAATCCTCATATCTCAGCCTCTTGAGTAGCTAGGATTACAGATGTGAGCCACCAGTGCCCAGCTAGAAACAGAGACAGAGGGGGGCCGGGGAGACAGGTTTTATAGTCAGAGAGATCAGGGTTCACCAGCCATGTGATCTTGAGAATGTTCCTTAAATTCTTTCAACCTTAGCTTTCTTATCTGAAAAATGGGGATGTGGCATCAGGCACTCAGTTTCTATCCCAACCCTGTCCTGTGTTGCCTCCATGCTCTGAAGAGGCTGGAAGGCTAACATGTACATTTCTCCGATTCCTTTGTGGTTGAGGGCTTCGGATGAGAATTCAATTCTGCACATTAGATGCCCTTGTGTGAGCTTAGGAAGGCTGATGTGAAGCAGAGACTTCTTGCTTTGGCTGTTGTGTGTGTGTGAGAGCACACACACACATACACACATATGTGACAACATTCTAGCTTTTGCTCAGTCACTGGCTCTGAGGGTATTAAGAGACATTATGGTGGCAATGACTTCCTGATCCCTAGATCACAACTACAGTCTCATACTTTGGGAATGTGGAAGCAGTCCCTTCACTTCAACCTTCCTGCTAATGGCAGCATTGTTGGTGACCAGTTCAGTGGTGTTGTTTTGCAAGTCTAGAGACTGCTCCTCCTAGGTCTTCCAAGAATTCTGTAATCACCTAATTTCCTGGAGTAATTTCCTGTTCTTGCTTAAAATAGCCAGAGAGGTTCCCTATTCCCTGCAAACTGAACTACTGGGATGGTGGCACTCCTGTGCTCCTGGGATTATTGATGGAATCACACAAGATGGTGGATGTTACCGAGTTTTGTAACTAGACAACAAAAGGTATAACCCTTCCTGAATGTTCAGCATTTTTCAAAGAAGGATATCTGGTTTTTTTCCAAAGGAGCTTAAGTGTGATACCAACTCTTGAGAAGAGCCATTCTCATTTTTATCAGTTCCCAGTTTTACATAGAGTCCTGGGGGCAGAAACAATCTGAAAGAATTCAGATTTTTCAGGTGGATTGCCTGCATTCCAAGGCTGAGTAGGTGCTTATATGCACTGGGGGAAAATCCCACCTCCCTGCCCTCCAGTACAGTAATAATTGGTGCCATACATGTGTCACAGGCACCTGGGAATGGTGGTAGGCTTCTGGGAATGAGCCTAGTCAGTTGCCGTAGAATTCCACCCACCCACCCACCCACAAGCCTGTATTCCTATCAAAGTCACTACCAGTCTGTGTTGAAGCTCACTCTGTATTTACAGAGCCTGCCACCAGAGTTGAAGAACGGACTGCAAGGCTGATGAAGGATCTTTTTATTTTTCTTCCTGGGGTGGAGAATTGCATGCTGTAACTTTGGTCCCAAGAACTAAGTTTGCAGAGAAAACCCCAGAGACCAAGTTTTGCTGAGGCAGATTGCCTAGGAAGAAATTCCAAATACAAAGCTGGACTGCGGGGACTTAGCAACATTAGCACAAGGATACTGGGTGCTAAGGGACATGGGCTTGGAGAAAGGACATGAAAGTACACAACTCCACCTTGTCCAGTGAGCAGATTGCTTTTATCCCTCTGTAGGCCCAATCTCTCATCTTTGTACCTCATCCTATTTACTGTCACAAACGTGGGGACATCTGCCAGGTGTTATGGCTCATGCCTGTAATCTAGCTACTCAGGAGGCTGAGATCTGAGGATGGTGGTTCTGAAGCCAGCCTGGGCAGGAAAGTCTGGGAGACTTATCTCGAATTCCACACAGAAAAGCTGGAAGGGAGCTCTTGCTCGCCAGCTTTGAGCAACAAAGAAAAGAAGTCTCAGGGACAGCACCCAGTCCCTGACTTCAAGCCCTAGGACTGCCCCCCACCCAAATGGAGACATCTGTGAGATAGTCAGGTTGTAGGTGGCTCTCAAGCTGTCAAGCTGGCTAGAAGTTGGGTTGGGGTTGGCTTCCAGAACAATCCAGGCTTTTTCTCCAGCCTAGATGGAGGGGTGTAAGTTGAGGCTGAGTGGGCAGGATGGACTGTTTGCCCCCTCTTTTTTTTCCAGGAGCTCTAATGAATTGCTAGGTAGGGCAAAGCCCCCTGGGGACAGATAAAGCCAGGCTTTTGCTCCATGCCCAGTTTGACTTGCTGTGGTTTGAAGTTTTGTGTGGTTTGGACAAACTTGTTGGGGTTTTGCCGGAGCAACGCACAGTTTCCAAACTGCAGCCGACAGTGATGAACGGCCCTGGACCCTACAAGCCACCTCTGAAATGGAATATTTGGCTCTCTTTCTGTCTCTTTCTCTGTGTCTGTCTGCCTGTCTTTCTCTCCCCATCCCCCCATCTCGGTCTCAGCAGGTAGGGGACCCCCATGTAGATCGGGCCAGTGGCCTTCTACAGAATCCCTCCCTTGCCAAAGGCAGGTGACACCTCTGCGTAAGGGACACCGAATGGGTGCAGGATTTGATTGTCATCTTCGGCTTGGAAACTAGCAAGATCTATGTCCGGCTTTCATTCAGATCCATCTTCTGTCGCTCCGGCCTCGGGGACCCACGGCCACCGCGATCAGAGGAAGCCCGCGACGCTGGGGACACCGCCTGGAGCCCGGGCGCATAGCACCTGGGCGGTTTTTTTTTTTTTTTTTTTCTTTTTCCAGCTGGAGGTTTCCAGTTTAACCCTTCAAACACCGAACGATCTGGATCGCACTTGCGGGCGATCCTTGGGTGGGCTCAACAGCAGGCATTCGGCCAGCGGGTGTTGTGGGTGCCAGAAAGCTGCTGGCGAGGGACACCGCCTTTGGGTGCACCAGGGACCCATCCAACCAAACCCAGTTCCCCTGGGAAGCCTGTGTCCTCTGTGGGAGCCACAGCAAAACAGAAGCAGGAACCCGAGTGCTTTGGAGGGAAGGCGAGGCGCCTGACAGGTCACAGTGGCTATCGCACTCTGCAAGGGACCTTCCTGCCTCCACAGAAGGTGTGGACAGACGGGGGAGGCGAGCGTGGAGAGAGAAAGGGAAGTGGGAAGAAATTGGTCACGGAGGAGGCTATTTTTATTCTTTGCTACAGCTGCGAGCATTTCTCTGACCAACTAGGCAGCGAAAATTAGATCGACTGAAAAGCAGGCCCTAAACTTCCTGGGGGAGGGACGGGCCGGGGGAGGGGGGAAAGAAGGTGCGGCTGAGGGGAGGGGGAGGGGAAAGCCCAGGATAGGGACAAAGAAGGGGAACCCCCACCCTCAGAATACTGCAAACCTCAGTCGTCTCCATTTCTTCACAAAACCTACAGGTCTCCTCCACCCCAGCTGTCTCACCTTTCATCTTGGGTCTTAGAGATGGGGCACCCCCTCCCCCAACACACACTCATCTTGGATAGATGCAGCAAGATTGGGCATTTGTTTATTAGAATCTTCTGTTGTTAGGCTTATGTTCAGAGAAGTGCCTATTTCTTCTGGTTGGCAGGGGACAGGACCTCCTGGGTGTCTTCAATCACCACTCCATCACTCTAGCATCTGAGAAATGGCAGATATTCCAAACAGGAAACCAAAATTGGGGGTGAGGGCTTTAAAGTCACAATCATTTGGGGGCTCTGATGGTTTAGGTCAGCAGTTCCTGTAGTGTACTTTAGAGGATCCCTAAGGTTTCTTAAGGCCTTTTTAAAATGGTCTTTCTCTCCTTCCTTTCCTTCCTTCCTTCCTTCCTTCCTTCCTTCCTTCCTTCCTTCCTTCCTTCCTTCCTTCCTTCCTTCCCTCTCTCTTTCCCTCCCTCCCTTCTTCCTCTCCTCTGCTTTCCTTTCCTTTCCACCTTTCTTTTCCTTTCCTCATTTCCTTTCCTTTCCATCAGAGATAAGTCTCACAGGGTCAGGAGCCAGTGGCTCATTCCTGTAACTCTAGCTACTCAGGAGGCTAAGATCTGGGGATCCGGGTCCAAATTAGCCTGGGCAGGAAAATCTGTGAGACATTTATGTCCAATTAACCACCAATAAGCTGGAAGTGTAGCTGTGGCTCAAGAGTGGTAGAATACTTGCCTTGATCAAAAAAGCTCAGGGACACTGCTCAGGCCCTGCATTCAAGATCCAGGATGGGCACACCCAAACAACAACAAAAAGAATGCCACCAACTTTCACAACGCTCTTCCCACTCAAGCCCTTGCCCCTCCAGCCCTGCTTAAAGGGCAAGGCTAAAAAATCTGGGGCATTTGTAGGGAGAAATGTGCCCCCCCCATCCAGGTTCACTTTGGAAATTGTACTCAGGCCACCCTGTGGGGTTGGGGACAGCAGCTTTCAGCCACCACCATCATTCATCAGTGATGTCATTGGAAAGGGATTATTGCTTCAACAGTGGCCTTTGTGTGGCCTTGGCCCAGTTTTGCTTCCAGAGGAGGCTCTTCCATGATGAGCCGTTCGTGGCTTCTGGCCTCAGCTTCGAACATGGGCTATATCTAGCTAAGAGGGAATGTTTGTGTGCTAGCTCAAACCCATTTGGTCCCAGCTCCCTTTTCAGGAGCGAACACGATGTACCTTGGCTTGCAGGATTAAGTTTGTGAGCTAATAATAATCAGCTCAATTGCTCTGGGTATCAGTGGTTGGCAAATGCAAATTTAAGCGCGGTGTGTGTGTGTGTGTGTGTGTGTGTGTGTGTGTGTGTCTCAGCTCTAGTGCCTTTGTGTGAGAGGTCTTGAGTTCAGTCTCCAGTACTGGAAAATTAAAAGAAAAAAAAAAGGAGAAAAGAAGAAAGAAAAGAGAAAGAAAGAAAAGAAAGGGAAGGCAAACAGAAGAATATTTTTTAAAAGGGTGAGGGAAGCTAGGAAGCAATGCAAACTCTAGGGGCTCAACCTAGACTTAATCAGAATCTTTGGGGGGCAGGGAAAGGCCTAGGAGTGTGTTTTAACAAGCCCTCCAGGTAATTCTGGAGCCTGTTCAAGTTCAAGCTTGACAGCCTCTGTTTATTAAATTTATTATCTCTATTGAGCAGATGAAGAAAATGAAGTTCAGAGGGGATAAGGAATTCTACCATGATTCTGCGGCTGGCAAGTCGGGGGTGTCAGCACTCAAATCTGGGTCTTTTATTAGAGGAACTCAGGTTTTGTCTTTTGTCTCTTCTACCTCCACTCCTCCCTTTTCTTTCCGTATCAACCCCCTGTTATTGTAGGGGGTTCTCAACCTAGTTGCTTATTGACATTACTTGGGGAGCTTAAAAAATTATATGGATGCCAGGTACAGATGGCTCAGGCCTGTATGTAACCTTGCTGCTCAGGAGGCTGAGATCTGAGGATTATGGTTCAGAGCCAGCCAGGGCAGGAAAGTCCTAGCAACTCTTATCTCTAATCAATTAGCAAATAGCTAGAAGTGGAGCTGTGCCTCATGGGGTACAGCACTAATTGAGGAAAAAAAAAGCGCCGGATAGTGCCCACAGGTGCTGAGTTCAAGCCTAGGACTGGCGGCATACACACACACACACACACACACACACACACACACACCTCTCTATACTGATGATGATGCTAGGCAAGGTGGTTCAGGCCTATAATCCTAGCTACTCAGGAGGCTGAGATTTGAGGATTCATGGATCCAGGCCGGAAGCCAGCCTGGGCAGAAAAATGCTGCACTGGGCCAGGTGCTGGTGTCTCATGCCTATAATCCTAACTCCTCAGGAAGCAGAGAATTGAGGATCTTGGTGTAAAGCCAGCCAGGGCAGGAAAGTGTGTGAGACTCTTATCTCCAATTAACCACCAAAAGGCAGGAAGTAGAGGAAGCTCAAGTGGTAGAGCCAGGCTACAGTGAAAAAATCTAAGAGATAGTGCCCAGGCCCCAACACTGGTATGTGCAGTACCCCTACTCCCCACCAGAAAAACAACACCCCTGCCAAAATAAAACCCAGTATAGATGCTAGGTCTCCACCCCAAAAGGGTAAGGGCTTGCCTTTCTGCAGATTTTATTCCCAGCTCCCAGCAGCCTTCCCCTGGGGCTTCTATCATGAGAACATTGCTGCTGAATGTATTTGCATTAAGGTGTGAGAAGCTGAATGAGTTACCTTTCTCTTCAGTATCTCTGAATTAGAAAAAGAAAAAAAAAAAGAAAGTGAAGGCTAATGAATGACATGCATAAGCATCCTGGCAAGTGAGCAGGCTGATTGATTGATTGCTCACGGAGGGGAGGCCCGTTCTGCCAGGGTTTACCACCGACCTGCTCCTACTCTGTCCTCTGAGATCTCTTTGATGGCGTCTTTCACAGGTGCTTTGGTGATGAGAAGAACTTGAATGGAAGTCTCTTCAATTCTCTGAAGCCATCAGCCTTCCCCACTCATGACTGAGTTTCCAAAACCACTCCCAGCCCGTCTCATCCATTTGAACTAGCTAGCCATAATCTAAAATCATACAAAAGCAAATCTGGCACTACTGGAGCTCGAACTCATAGTCTGAGCTTTAAAAAAAAGCAGCTGCTCTGCCCACTGAGCCACACCTTCAGCACTTGGGCAGGTGCAGTTTCTAAGTATTCAAGGTAATGGCTAAGCGCTTCCCTTTTCAAACCTCTCATGTCTACATAAACATACCCAGTCCAAATATAAAGGTGGCATCCAAGCCACAAATTAGATAAGAGTCATTTCTCGGATCCCAGTTGAGCCCAAATCTAAGATATAGAAGATGGCTACTTTTGTCCTCCCCATTTTTTACTTGAAATTGTGGTAAACCTCTTATTTTTATGGTGTGTGTGTGTGTGTGTGTGTGTGTGTGTGTGTGTGTGTGTGTGTGTGTACTGGTCCTGGGCTTGAACTCAGCATGAGTTGTTTTTTTTTTTTTTTTGTTCAAGGATACAAATCTGTGACTTTAGCCATTACTTCATTTCCAGCTTTTTGGATAGTTAATTGGAGATAAAGAGTCTCATGAACTTTCCTTCCCTGGGGTTGGCTTTGAACTGTGATCCTCAGAACTCAGCCTCTGGAGTAGCTTGGATTACAGGCGTGAGCATCAGCACCCAGCTAAAACCTTTGATTTTTTTTAAAATGAGGGCAAAGAAAATCTCACAGTAGAATGTTTTTTTAATTTCATGGTAGCTCTAGTCTCCCCTGTTTTTTTCTGTACCTGGAGGCTCAGAACACCTCTGCCCTTCAGGAAATGGCTTACTTGTCAGCAGCTGGGGGTCCCAGGAACAAAGGCCAGGGTTCATTACCACAGTATAGACTTTGTCACATTCAGCCAGGGTCATCTCCCCTAGCTTTCCTCAATTCACACTCAAAATGATGTGTAATTGGACCTAGATATCTTTGAAGTCCCCTAACAGATTGCCTGCATTTTGAAATGTCTTTGATTTGCATGATGAGGACCTGGTTGGAGGTGACATTTTCTTTCCCACTCATCCCACAGTTTTAAAGAAGACATTATTTAACATGACATTACCCAATTGAGAAAAGTTACTATGGAAGAAATAAAAATTTTCCAAGCCAAGCTGGGCACTGGTGGCTTACTCCTGTAAATCCTAGCTATTCAATCAGGGTGAGATCTGAGGATCTCAGTTCTGGGGCTTGAATTCAGGGCCTCACACTGGCTTGGCTTGCATTCTACCACTTGTGTCACAGCTTCACTTCTGGCTTTTTGGGGTAGTTCATTGGAGATAAGAGTCTTACATACTTTCCTGCCAGAGCTGGCTTCAAACCACGACCCTCCACATCTCTGCCTTCTGAGTAGCTAGGATAACAGGCGTGCGCCACTGGCACCCAGCTTCAGACTAGGTGATTTTTCAGACGGGTCTTTCAAGATAAGAAATTCTGAGGACTGGGGAGTTTATGACTGAGCCACGCCCGGCCCCAGCAAGACAAAGGTTTATTGAATGCCTGTGTGAGCTAGCATCTTGTCTCAATAACAATCATGATCATTTCAATCTTACCTTCCATGAGCACGTATGTCTTAGGGCAGATAGCTAAGTTGTTTTTGCTTATATTCAGTATTATTTACACATGAGGATAAGAAAGTATGCCTGGTCCTCATTTTGTTTCACATAAGGTCAAGGCATAACAAATTGCCTCCAAATATGATGGCTTAAAACAATACATTTTTTATTTATTAATATTTTGAGGTACTGGGATTGGAACCCAGAGTCCTGACCCATGCTAGGCAAGTTTTCTACCCCTGAACTACATTCTCAGCTTTCCTTGCTTTCTTTAATAGGCTCTTATTAGGTAGCCCAAAGTAGCTTCAAACTTGTGATCCTCCAGTCTCAACTTCCCAAGTGCTGGGAGTACAGGAGTATCCCACCACACCCGGCTGATGTGAGCTATTTTTAAAGTTCATGATAATTATTCTGTGAGATGGTAGTCAGAACTTAAATTTGCAAATGATGGAAAGTGTTGACTCGTGTTGCTGAAAAAGAAGGGAAGGGAAGGCTGCCTTCAGGCTTACCCAGTGTCCTCAGGGCTCTGCCCAGCCTCTTGCTCCTTCCTCTCTTTGTTTCCTTCTCTCAGGTGCATGAGTTTTCTCTTTCCAGGAAGCATAAGATGGCTCCAACACTCACTGTCTATATTCATTTCCTGGGAGTACGGTAATAAATTATAACTTCTTTTTTGCTAGTCCTAGGACTTGAACTCTGGGCCTGGGAGCTGTCCTTGAGCTTTTGTGGTCAAGACTCATGCTCTACCACTTGAGCCACAGCTCTACCTCCAGCTTTTAGGTGATGAATTGGAGGTAAGGGTCTCACTGACTTTTCTGTCAGGGCTGGCTTTGAACTGTGATCCTCAGATCTCAATCTCTTGAGTAGCTAGGATTACAAGTATTGAGCCACTGGTGTCTGGTTCACAGTGGATTTTCTTATGGAAGGACTCAGGGCTTGAAGTGTGAAGGTTGTGGAAAACAAGATGGAAGCCACATAGGCTTTATGACCTTAGCCATGGGCATTACCCAGCCTTCCTTCCAGTCAAGCGACTTCCTGGATTCACTGGTAAGAGATAAATGTCACATTGTTGAAGAGCACATGGCATGAAAGGTAAATTACAGCCACTTGGGGAAAATAGTCTGTTACTTGTCCCAATTTCCCAAGTCTTTGGCAGGACTCAAGTTTGAACTCAGAGCCTTTTCCTTGCCAGGAAAGGCGCTCTAGCACTTGAGCTATACTACCCCACCTCCAATTTCGCAAGCATTTTTTTAGGGGGGGGGGTGAGCAGTGAGAAGTGGGGAAATTGCTTCTTCCTTCCTGGCCACAGTGGTTGGAATCTGTGTGTTCCTGTAAATTTTTGGCACAAATGCCTAATCCTTAATGCTAGTCTTAAGACATGAGGCCTTGGGAGGCCAGTACAGTGGCTCATGCTTGTAATTCCAGCTCTATTTGGGGAGGATCATGGTTTGGGTCAAGGTTAGCCTGGGCAAAAAGGAAGACTCCATCTCAAGCAATAGCCTGACTATGGTGTCATGAGGCCCGTGTTCCCAGCTAATCAGGAAGCACAGGTAGGAGGATTTTGGTTTGAGGCTGGCAAAAAAACATACAGAGTCCTACTTGAAGAATAGCTATAGCAAAAAGGCTTAGAGATGACTCAAGTGGTAGTGTCTGTTTAATAAGCATGAGGTCCTGAGTTTGATCCACAGTACTGCCAAAAAAGAAAGAAAAAACATTGGGTCTTAGGGAAGTGATTAGGTCATGTTAATGTTCTAATTAAAGAAGCCCGAGGGAGTGTGTCCCTGCTGTCCTATGAGGACACATACAAGGCACCTTCTTCTGGGCACCAGTGGCTCATGCCTCTCATCCTGGCTACTTAGGAGGCTGAGATCTGAGGATTGAGGTTTGAAGCCGGTTAGGGCAAGAAAGTCTGTGAGAGTCTTATCCCTAATAAACTACTCAGATAAAGCTGAAAATGGTGCTATAGTGTGCTAGCCTTGCGCACAAAGAAGCTCAGGGACAGTGTGTGCCCAGGCTCTGAGTTCAAGCCCCAAGACTGGCAGAGAGAGGGGGTAGGGGAAGGCACCTTTATCAGACATTGAATCCACTGGTATCTTGGCCTTTGACTTGCAGACGTTAGAACTATGAGCAATATGCTTCTGTCATTTAGAAGCTACCTTGCTGGCACTACTTGTTACAACAACTTGAAGGTGCTAATACACTGGCCCTGGCCCTAGCAAGGACAATACAGGGATGAGGGAGAGCTGAATCTAGGCCAAGGAGTTCTTCATAGGAGCCCATAGGACATCTCTAGAGGGTGATGTCGCTGACCGTGCCCTACTGACTGTGTGGCTTTACTTGTAAATTGGGGTGCCAAGCCCTGCCTCAGGAGAGCTGTGAGGAGCAGGCTCCAACTTGAGCCACCAGCAATTGGTGTCACCTCAAACTTAAGGCTTAAAACAACACAAGTCTAAAAACAAGATTTTGCCAGATGCTAGTGGCGCACATCTGTAATCCTAGCAACTCAAGATGCTGAGATCTGAGGATTGTGGTTCAAAGGCAGCCTGGGCAGGAAACTCTGTGAGATTCGTATCTCCAATTAACTACCAGAAAACCGGAAGTGGAGTTGTGGCCCAAAGTGGTAGAGCAGTAGGCTTGAGCAAAAGAGCCCAAGGACAGTGCCCAGGGTATGAGATCAATCCCCATGACTGACAAAAAAAAAAGAAGTTTTTTGCTGGGAATGGTGGCACAGAGCTGTGATCAGCACTCAGGAGGCTGAGGCGGGAGGAGTCTGAAGATAACGAGGGATCACACCAGGCTGGATACTTCAGCATGACTTTGTCTCAGAAAACCAAACCAAACCACCACCCCAATGACAACAACAAAACCCTTTCTGGCTCCTGTGCGGGAACTGATTGCTGGGAGCGCAGTGGTGGCTGGGTGCCTTGAGGTGACAGTCGGGGAGGCTGGCTGGTGCCGTTTTCTGAAGTCTTAGCTGTCTAGCGCATGGCCTCCACACGCGGCTCTCTCTGGGGCTGGCAGGCTACTACTCGCTGTTGGCTGCAGGCCCTGCCCAGAGGGCCTTCCGTGTCCTCATGGCGGGCTGGAGAGCAGATTCCTTCATGAAGGCTGAATCTAGGGCTGATTTAATCCTTGCTACATCCCCAGATTCTGCAATGCCTGGCTCAGAGCAGCCCATGAGCTTCCAAAGGCTGAGTGTTGCTGTGACTCTTCTGCTTGAGTTCCTTCACATTTCTTCTGCAAAGTCTCTTGGGGACTGTGCCTCACTTGGCCAATAGCCTAAAGTATTATTATTGTTATTATTTTGTGGCTCAGGGGCTTGAACGCAGGGCCTGGGCACTATTCTTGAGCATTTTTTTTAAAACTCAAGGCTAGTACTCTACCACTTGGAGCCACAGTTCCATTTCTGGCTTTTTGGGTAATTACTTGAAGAGTCTTATAGCCTTTCCTTCCAGGGCTGGCTTTGAACCTTGATCCTCAAATCTCAGCCACCTGAGTAGCTAGGATGAAAGGCATGATCCACCAGTACCAGGCTTGCCAAAATGTAAGCCCCACTGTCCTCCTTATCACAAGGCTCTCCTTCAGGAGCTGTTTCTTGAGGCCAGCTTGGGATATATAGATAGAGCCGGTCTCAAAGCAAAACAAAAAAGAACCCAAAAAAGTATTGATAGGAAATGGTGGTATGGTGTGGTAAGAAAAAGGGGATCAAGGGATCAGAGTCAACCATCAGAAAGGGGTACTTGAAAATAGGCTGGTGTGGCCAGGTGCTGGTAGCTCATGCCTGTAATCCTAGCTATTCAGGAGGCTGAGATAATATGAGGATCATGGTTCCAAGCCAGCCTGGTCAGGAAAGTCTGTGAGACTCTTAACCACTAGAAAACCAGAAGTGGTACTATGGCTCAAAGGGGGTAGAACAGTAGCCTTGAGTGAAAAAGATCAGAGACAGCAACCAGGCCATGTTTTCAAGCCCCAGGACCAGAACAGACACACACACACACACACACACACACACACACACACACACACACTCACATACACATACTCACACACACATAGAGGCTGGTGTGGCTGAACCCAGTTCAAGTCTGTCAGGATGGAAAGAATTTTGGGCAAAGGCCCATCAAGTCTAAGTTTCAAGTTCACAGAAATCTTCATAATGGGCTTTCTGCTGGCTCCTTTGCTGGAGCCAGATGGTCAGGAACTTGACCTTGCTTTCCTTCTGCAAAGTACAGATCTCTCCCCCTATCATGATTCCCTTTGCCAGTCCTTTCTTTCCCAAAATGGTTAACCAGAGTAATACCAGGATCCAGAGAGAAATAGAAATTCCATCGTCTTAATCCTCCCTTCCCTTACAGCCAGAACTTCTATGTGTTTCCAGTGACAGCTCTTTCAGTGATCAAACTCTCTTCCGAATCAGTGAGTTTTCATGCTACATTAGCATTTATTGGTTTGATATTTACATTAGGGAAAGGAACACCCAGTCTTTAGGTCCCTAGGTACTGGAGAAACACTAAAACAGACTCGAATGATCAGATTTCTCTTTTTCTCCCAGCCACCACACCCGGCTTGCCACCTGCCTCCAGCCCCCCCAATCTGGTGTGTGTGTGTGTGTGTGTGTGTGTGTGTGTGTGTGTGTGTGTGTGTGTGTGCCATTCCTGGGCCTTGAACTCAGGGCCTGAGCACTGTCCCTGAGCTTTTCTTTCTTTCTTTTTTTTTTTTTTTTGCTCAAAGCTAGAGCTCTATCACTTTGAGCCACAGCACCACTTCCAGTCTTCTGGTGGTTAATTGGAGATAAGAGTCTCATGGACTTTCCTGCCCAGGCTGGCTTTGAGCACTGTGATCCTCAGATCTCACATCTCCTGAGTAGATAGGCTTACAAGTAGGAGCTACCACTACCTGGCTCCCAATCTGATTTTTGAAACAGTTTGTAAGAGTTATCTTGACAAACCAACAGTCTGCTGAGAAGAGAGTCAAGGCTGAGAAGAGAGGGATTCCTAAAACCCAAGGCCTGGCAGGCATGTGAAATGCATAGGGTTAGTCTGGCTATAGCTTCTCTTTTGGAGTGGAATATCCTTGAGGGCAGGGAGTTGTTTGGGTTCTTTGAATTTCACCACAACCCCCTACAGGCCCTGAGCTGAGCTAAGAACACAGCTGGTTCTCAGGAATTAATAGGAAGTCCCTCCCTTCCTTCCTGCTCGGGTTTCCCACAGCTGCCCTGGGAGAGGGTGGGGGAATGATCTAGAGACTACTGGAGAATGGAGGCCACATGGTTAGGGGGAAAGTTCTCCTTTTTCCTTTCAAAATCTGCTACAGATGGGGTGGAGGGGCACAGCCTGCGGGTTAGGGTGCAGGGAGAAGCTGTGAGCCACGTGGTCAGGGCTCAGCTAGAAGCCACTCCTCCTGGGCCATTTTCTTTACTTCCTATGCTTAGTTTCCATTCCCCACAACACGCACACTTTTTGTGCCACTCCTGGGGCTTGTACTCAGGGCCTGGGCCTTTTCAAGGCAAGCACTCTACTACTTGAACCACAGCTCCACTTCCAACTTTTTTTTTTTTTTTTTTTTTTTTGCCAGTCCTAGGCCTTGGACTCAGGGCCTGAGCACTGTCCCTGGCTTCTTTTTGCTCAAGGCTAGCACTCTGCGACTTGAGCCACAGCGCCACTTCTGGCCGTTTTCTATATATGAGGTACTGGGGAATCGAACCCAGGGCTTCATGTATACGAGGCAAGCACTCTTGCCACTAGGCCGTATTCCCAGCCCCCACTTCCAACTTTTTTTTGTAGTTAATTGGAAATAAGATTCTCATAGGCTTTTCCTGCCCTGGCTGGCTTCAAATCACAATTTTCATATCTCAGCCTCCTGAGTTATTAGTATTACAGGCATGAACCACCAGTATCTGGCTTCACTTTCTGTTTTGTTTGTTTGGTTTTTATCTTTGTTGGTTGTGGGGCTTGAACTCAAGGGCTGGGTGCTGTTCTTGCTTTGTGCTCAAGGCTAGCTCTCTATGACTTGAGCCACAGCACCACTTCCGGCTTTTTCTGAGTAGCTCATTGGAGATGAGTCTCACAGACTTTCTTGCCTTGGCTGTCTTTGAACCATGATCCTCAGATTTCAGCCTCCTGAGAAGCTAGGGATGACAGGTGTGAGCCACTGGTGCCTGGCTTTACTTTCTTTGTCAGACAGGGATCCTGTGAATTTCTTCCCACATGGACTGATGGTGAGGATTTTCAGTGAGATCAGGCATAGATAGGTTTAGGGAAGCTCAGGCCTACGTGTTTATCATCACTTCCAGGATGGAGATGCTATTCTGTGTGACTTCCAGGATGGAGATGCTATTCTGTGTGGTTTTCAAGGGGCAAGAGGCTCTCAGGGGCCTCAGACCTATGCTACACCAAAGTAGAAGCCAACAGTTCCAGCCAGCAGGCAGCTGTGGCACTGGGGAGGTTGTTAGAAATGTAGATCATCAGACCTTCACCCCATCACACCTGCTGAATGCAAATCTGTATTTTCAGGAGATCCCCTGAAGTGACTTGTGGGTATGTTAAAGTGTGAAAATGGCTTAGAAGCCCCCTTCCCCCATGTGAAATAAACTATGTGGAAATGACTCCTCCTCCTTTTTTGGTGCTGGTCCTAAACCTTGAACTCAGGGTCTCAGCATTGTCCTTGGGTTCTTTTTTCTCAAGGCTAGCATTTTATCACTTGAGCCATTGCTCTACTTTTGGCTTTTTTGGGTAGTTAATTGGAGAGAAGAGCTTTATGGACTATCCTGCCTGGGCTAGTTTTGAACCATAATCCTCAGATCTCAGCCTTCCAAGTAGCTAAAATGATAGGTGTAAGCTACCAGTACTTGGCTGACTCCTTACCATTTTGTATTAGTTAGTTATTTTGCCAGTCCTGGGGCTTGGACTCAGGGCCTGAGCACTGTCTCTGAGCTTCTTTTTGCTCAAGGCTAGCACTCTACCACTTGAGCCACAGCGCCACTTCTGGCTTTTTCTATTTATGTAGTACCGAGGAATTGAACCCAGGGCTTCATGCATGCTAGGCAAGCACTCTATCACGAAGCCACATTCCCAGCCCCGCTCCTCACCATTTTGAGCAGGAAAAGCATCCTTGAAGAATTGATGACTAGCCTTGTGGTACATGATTGTGATCCTAGCACTCAGGAGGCTGAGGCAGGAGGCTCAAGAGTTTGAGGCCAGTCTGGGCTACAATAGTGAAGTCCTGTCATAAAGAACAAAAGATGATCAACTTTGCCCATGCTCATGAGAGAGGAGAGAAAAGGACTCATGAGTGTTCTGGAAAGTTCCCTGCCTGTGGTTGTACCTTAGCGGCTTAGCACCCTTCAGTGGAGGGTGCAGGTAAGTGAGGGAAAGGACACTAGTCTTGCTTGCAGTGTCTGTGTACGAATGGGAGAGGAATGTAGAGTTCATCCTGACACGCCCTAGGGGTTGAGATGACAAGAAGGCCAGAGAACATGTCATGTCAACAGTCACAAGCATCCCTTTATTAAAGTAGAATCTTCACAAAGTTAATTTTTCAAAAAATTTCCATGGCTATAATGTTAGCTCCTCAGGAGGCTGAGATCTGAGGATCAAGGTTCCAATCTAGCCTGGGTAGAAAAGTCATGAGAGAGACTCTTATCATCCACTAACCAGCAAATATAAAAATAGATACATGTTCAAGACTTGATTTAACAACACATTAACTCATAAGGGAACCTGTAAGACATTAAAACCAGTCCAAATGAGAATATAAGGAGCTGGGTATTCCCAGGCAATTTAATAGAATGGCTGATGAGAAAGTATTTGCGGGCTGGGGATATAGCCTAGTGGCAAGAGTGCCTGCCTCGGATACACGAGGCCCTAGGTTCGATTCCCCAGCACCACATATACAGAAAAAACGGCCAGAAGCGGCGCTGTGGCTCACGTGGCAGAGTGCTAGCCTTGAGCGGGAAGAAGCCAGGGACAGTGCTCAGGCCCTGAGTCCAAGGCCCAGGACTGGCCAAAAAAAAAAAAAAAAAAAAGAAAGTATTTGCATCTCTACCAGACAAAAACCTTACGTTAACCTTTGCCCCTATGGGGGGGTGGTGGTGGTTGGAAAACATCCTTGTCAACCAGAAATCAAACAAAAGCACAAACCCAGCTTTGTACCAAAAGAACATCTAATAATCCCACTTGCCTATTTGCGATTTAGGATAATTTTCTTTTCTGATACTACCCTTTATTAGTTTTTTTTTTTTTTTGGTCAGTTGTGGGGCTTGAACTCAGGACCTGAGGGCTGTCCCTGAGCTTTTTTGCTAAAGGTTAGTGCTCTACCACCTCGAGCCACAGCACCACTTTCTGGTTTCTGGTGGTTAATTGGAGATAAGAGTCTTACGGACTTTCCTGCCTGGGCTGGCTTTGAACCATGATTCTCAGATCTCATCCTCCTGAGTAGCTGGGATTACAGGCATGAACCACTGGCTCCCAGTTGGTTAGTTCTTGAAAATGTAGAAGTAAACGTTGCCTGAGAATGACTATTAGAATGGAATGTGAGCTTGGGAAGGGAAAGGGGAAAGAAAAGATCACCAGACTCCCTCTTTGATCAGATGTGGAGGATACTTTTCTGTCCACCTTCCCTCTGGCCTGCTGAGAGCATCATGTCACTTCTTCCAGAAGACGTGATTTGGCATCATACAAAGGACCATGACTTCTCACAGGAAAGAGACTAGGCGGCCAGCTCTTGACTCCTATTCTCTTTAACCTTGGCCACTGCGCAGAGGGAGATGAGGTATCTGCAAACATAGACAACCTTGTCCAAAATATTTTCCCCTCCTATATACTTCTTGCCAATATTGTTACTCTGTGGGTTGACTTGAGACCAAAATAAATCTCCTAACCCTGGCCACCAGCTAACTAATTTTACTTTGTAACCAGGGAATAGAAAGTACAGGCCCTCTGCCGACCATTCTGTTTATTTTGCTTTCTCTCCCTTGCAGTTAAAAAAAATCACATTTGGAAAAGTAAACCCTTCATGCAAAAGAACAGACACAGAGAGAAACACAACAGAAATGGATGGATTGGAAAAAAAAAAAAAGGTCATTTCTACATTTTTCCTTTCTTCTCATTGACCTCTTTGGGGATGTCTAGAATTTCAAACCATGCCTTGAAGGAGAAGAAGGAATAGCTATTTGGGAAAAATTTTCCTAGGGACTAAGAGAAATTCCGCTTGAAATTTCAGTAGGTGAGTGAGCTGTGTGTACCCTCTGTCTGCCTTTAGGGTGGGTCCATGCCATTGCTCTGGTCCTCAAAGCAATGAGAATTGAACTCTGGGTTCTCCCTTCCCAATCTCAGTGGAAGCATGCTGCCGGTGCAGGATGGGACCTTGGAAGTCTTCAGCGGACACATAGGAATACCAATGGGCTAGGGGCACAGACTGCAAGCTACACTGGCCCAGCTTGGACCGACTCCACTGTGTATTAGCTGTGTGATCTTGGATGACTTACTCTACTTTGATTTCCTCATCTGTAAAATGGGAGCAATGGTAATTGTACCTATTTCATAGGATTTGGGTTGGTGGGGGGCATCTAAATGAACTTACAGAATACAGCACCTAAACTAGCACACACTTGCCAGTAAGACTTGAGAAGATTAGGAGGTGAGGCTCAAGAGAGTTGGAAGACTGAGTTAGGCTCTGTGAAGGAAGAAGAGAGGTTATTTGCCTCTTGGAAATTTTAACTAATAACGTTTTCTTTGCTGCATTACATCATACTTACTTAACACTTGGAGAGAACCCTAATGCAGAAGTCTGCTCCGGGCCTTCTGGTCTGGGTGTGCCTCTAACTGATGGTGGTACTACTGGCTATTGTTATAATTCTGTGTCTGTGTCTGTGTGTGTGCGCATGCTCTGGACCTGGGCCTAGAACTCAGGACCTTCAATGCAAAGATGGGGTGCTACCAACTTGAGCCACAGCTCCATTTTTGGCTTTTTTGCTGCTTAATTGGAGATAAGAGTTTTATGGACTTTATGGACATCAAACTGGGATCCTCAAATCTCAGCCTCATAAGTAGATAGGATGGCAGGTATGAGCCATCTGCACCCAGCTTCAGCTGGTTTTGTGAGACTGCCATAGGTATCAAAGCAAAAATCCCCCCCACATATTTTCTCTTAATGACCTTTATTGATGCATAATTTACAAATGATACATATAATAATTTACCTACTTTAAATTTGACTTGTTTTGACAAACAGTGCCTATGTAGCCACCATAGTGAAAGAATAGGACAATTTTATTATACAATTCTTAGCTTCAGGCAAGCTTTGATTTGCATTCACACTATACATCATTTTGTTTGTTTTCTTTTTTTTTCTTTTGGCCAGTCCTGGGCTTGGACTCAGGGCCTGAGCACTGTCCCTGGCTTCTTTTGCTCAAGGCTAGCACTCTACCACTTGAGCCACAGCGCCACTTCCGGCCGTTTTCTCTATATGTGGTGCTGGAGAATCGAACCCAGGGCTTCAGGTATACGAGGCAAGCACTGTTGCCACTAGGCCATATTCCCAGCCCCATTTTGTTTGTTTTAATCTTTTCTTGATATTTCATGTGAGTGCAATCATATAGAATGCACTCTCCAGTGATTATGTAATATTTCAACATGGTATTTGAAGTATTGAGGTTCATACATGTTCTGTGTATCTATAATTAATTCTTTTTAATTGCTGAGTATTGTATACATTTTTTGTTTGTATTAACATCACAATTTGTCTATTCATTCTGTTGATGGATAGTTGTATTTTTAGAGTTTGGGATTCTTCCCCCTCCTCCTCCTCCTCCTCCTCTTCTTGGTCATCAATTTTTTTTTTTTTTTGCCAGTCCTGGGGCTTGGACTCAGGGCATGAGCACTGTCCCTGGCTTCTTTTTGCTCAAGGCTAGCACTCTGCCACTTGAGCCACAGCGCCACTTCTGGCATTTTGGTGGTTAACTGGAGATAGAGTTTTGTGAACTTTCCTGCCTGGGCTGACTTCAGCCTCCTGAGTAGCTAGGGTTACAGACGTGAGTCACTGGCACCCGACTGAACTCTAGTCTTAATAAAATCACTCTGAATGTTTATGTACTTAGTGACATGCCTAACAGCATACAGGGCTCATCGAGGCCATCTTGGAGGAGGGCTACCATATTCACTGACTGCCCAACATTCATGACTCTGATTCCTGGGCCTGTGGGTTCAAAGCACATTTTAAGACAGTGAAGAACTATCAAAGTCAGACAACTGCTTTAAATGTCTGAAGAGAAAACAGAACATTCTGGCTATGAACACACAAGCCTCAAAGACTCATTTTGCTGTTTTAGAACCAAGGAGAAAGATGAAGTTTTCAAAGTGAATCACCTTGAGTGACAGACAGGGTCAGGACTTGATTGTAGAATTTTGGACATAAACACCATGATCTCCTATTTCCTACAGACTCTCTCCAGTTCTTGCGAGTTAGATTAATCAAAGTTCAGCCTGTCTTCCTTTCTTCCTTCTTTCTCTTCCCTCCCTCCCTCCTTCCCTCCCTCCCTCCCTCCCTTCCTTCTTTCCTTCCTTCCTCTCTCCCTCCATCTTTTCCTCCATCTCTTTTCTTTTCTTTTTTTTTTTTCAAATTTTTATTATCAAACTGATGTACAGAGAGGTTACAGTTAGGCATTGGATACATTTCTTGTACTGTTTGTTACCTCGTCCCTCATTCCCCCCTCCCTCCTCCCACTTTCCTTTTCCCCCCATGAGGTGTTCAGTTCATTTACACCAAACAGTTTTGCAAGTATTGCTTTTGTAGTTGTTTGTCTTTTTTTACCCTGTGTCTCTTGATTTTGGTATTCCATTTCAATTTCCTAGTTCTAATACCAGTATAGACGGTTTCCAATATACTCAGATAAGATTACAGAGATAGTATAGATACAACCACAGGAAGGTGATACAAAAACATCATCAATAGTAGAAGCTACAGATACACATAGGACATTGAAAGAAGTTACAACTGTGATATTACAATCGTTTCCATAACATGGAGTTCATTTCACTTAGCATCATCTTATGTGTTCATAAGGGTATAGCTATTGGGCTCTTGTGATCCTCTGCTGTGACTAGCGTAAATCTGTGCTAATTATTCCCTATGAGGGAGACCATAGAGTCCATGTTTCTTTGGGTCTGGCTCACTTCACTTAGTATAATTTTTTCCAAGTCCTTCCATTTCCTTACAAAGGGGCAATGTTATTCTTTCTGATAGAGGCATAAAATTCCATTGTGTATATGTACCACATTTTCCTGATCCATTCGTCTACTGAGGGGCATCTGGGTTGGTTCCAGATTCTAGCTACCTCCATCTCTTTTCTTTTCTTTGGTTTCTCTCTATTTCTTTCTTTCTTTCTTTCTTTCTTTCTTTCTTTCTTTCTTTCTTTCTTTCTTTCTTTCTTTCTTTCTTTCTTTCTCTTTCTCTCTTTGCTGTTTCTCTTCCGCCCTCACTCCTTCCTTCCCTCCTCAATCCCTCCCTCCCTCTCTTTCTTTCCTTCCCTCCCTTCCCTTCTTTTCTTTTCTCCTTAAGCAAGTTCTCCCCTATGTTTCTCAGGCTAGTTTCAACTTATTCCCAAATGATCCTTCCATCTCAGACACCTGAGTAGTTGAGGCTACAGATGTGTATTACTGCTCCCAGGCATAGATAGGTATTTTGAACAGATGGATTTTAATTACAAAATTGCTTACCCTTGCAGTGGGAAAACTGAGAAGCCACACAGGAGAAGGGGAGACAATACAGAGATATGTAGCTGCAGGAAGCCTCCATCAACTCTAGAGCTGGAGGGCCATGGAGTAGGGCCAGGTGGCTGGCCTCTGGCAGCGAGATACTGGGCAGAAGCTGGAGCTCTGATGTACCTGTCCCCCAGGATGTCCAATGTTGAGGCAGAAAGTGAGGAGATGAAATATTCTACTTTTTCCTTCTTCCTGCTCTCCAATCTCCTGGTTGAATCAAGCTGGATGCCAAGAAACAGCAGAGGTTAGAGAAAGGAGGATCTGAGGGCATCAGGCGTGGGACTGACATTCTCCTACTGGGCATGTAGCCCAAACTAGCCTCAACAATAGTTCTGGGCTTCTAGAACCATGCAAGGGAGGCCTCCCGGTGCCTCCTCTTCCTGGTAGCACTTTGTAACGTCTCAGTTACATGGATGTAGGTAAAGGATTGTCACGTGACTTCGCTGGATGAGTCCTAAAAAGAGAGGCAGCTGGCACCTGGCTATCGCTTGCTTTTGAGAGGCTGCCCCTTGGGACCCAGCCACTGTTTTGTGATCAAGCCCCAAAATGGCACCAGGTTAACTTCCCACATGGCATAGTTCCTGGGGAGAGAAACTGAGGCCTTCAGCTGATGATCTACCACCATCCTCCAGACCCCAAGCCTCTAAATCTTCCGGCAAAGGCCCCAGTGGGCACAATGTAGAGGTGAGCTAGCCTTGCTGTCCCCTGTTTGAATTTCTGATCTGTAGAATCTATAGCCATAATGACTTTCTTCTCAGAAGTGTTGTTACCTAGCTATTAGAACTGTGAAAGCTGAGGAGGCAGGCTGGGAGAATGTGGATATGCATAGCTGGGGCTTAGGACAATATTGCTGCCCTCGCCCCTGGACCTTTGTAAAATCCCATCTTGTAATTGCATTTGTTTTGAAAGCCTGAGGAAGTTGGTCTTACTCCTTTTCAGTGTGTGTGTGTGTGTGTGTGTGTGTGTGTGTGTGTGTTGGTGTTGGTCCTGGGGCTTGAATTCAGGGCCTGAACTTTTTTGCTCAAGGCGGGCACTCTACCACTTGAGCCACAGCTCCACTTCCAGCTGTTTTGCTAGTTCATTGGAGATAAGAGTTTCACAGAGCTTCCTGCTCTGGCTTGCTTTGAACCCGTGATCTTCAGGTCTCAGCCTCCTGAGTAGCAAGAATTACCTGCCGCCGGCCTCTCTGCAATTTCTTACAGGGCCTCACTCCCTTGTGAATTTGCACTGAGGGTGCAGCTGAGTGGCAGAGCACTTGCCTAGCACACGCAAGACCCTGGGCTCATCCCCAGCCCCAGCCCCATCACTACCACCACAACAAGAGAATTCATTCACTTCACACATACCTGTTGTCTACCTGAACTGTGCTAGGTGATGGTTGTACACTTGAACATTAAATAGGCATAAACCCTACCCTCAGACAGAAAAAAAATTACCTTATAAGTAAATATATAATTACAAATTGAGAAAATGCTCGCAGGGGAAAAATATCAGTTACTGAAAGACAGTCTAACAGAGGTTCTGGATTTTGTTTGGGGTGTTGGAAAAGTGACCTCTCTCTCTCTCTCTCCCCACCCCTCTCTCTCTCTCTCTCTTTCTCCTTACCCCCCCCCTTCAGCTTTTTTTGGTCAGTCATGGGACTTGAACTGAGGGCCTGAGCGCTCTTTGAGCTTTTTTGCTCAGGCTAGTGCGCTATACCACTGAGTCATAGTTCTGCTTCCGGTTTTCTGGTGGTTACTTGGAGATAAGAGTCTCATGGTGGGCTGGGAATATGGCCTACCGGCAAGAGTGGGTGCCTCGTATACATGAAGCTCTGGGTTCGATTCCCCAGCACCACATATATAGAAAATACCCAGAAGTGGCGCTATGGCTCAAGTGGCAGAGTGCTAGCCTTGAGAAAAAAAAAAAAAAAAAAAAAGAAGCCAGGAATAGTGTTTAAGCCCTGAGCCCAAGGCCCAGGACTGGCCAAAAAAAAAAAAAAAAAAAAGTCTCATGGACTTTCCTTCCTGGGTTGTCTTTGAACTGCGATCCTCAGATTTCAGCCTCCTGAGTAACTAGGATTACAAGCATGAGCCACCAGTGCCCAGCTAACAGCCACTTGAAGCCCCCACTCTGATCTAGGAGTATGCCGTGGTCTGAGTTTGTATGCAAAGCTTAATTGTCTGTGTGATGGGGTTCAGAGGTGGGGCCTTTAGGAGGTGATTAAGTCGCCAGGGTAGAGCCTTCATGAATGGATTTATGCCCTTCTAAAAGAGGGATGACGGGCTGGGGATATAGCCTAGTAGCAAGAGTGCCTGCCTCGGATACACGAGGCCCTAGGTTCGATTCCCCAGCACCACATATACAGAAAACGGCCAGAAGGGGCGCTGTGGCTCAAGTGGCAGAGTGCTAGCCTTGAGCAAAAGGAAGCCAGGGACAGTGCTCAGGCCCTGAGTCCAAGGCCCAGGACTGGCCAAAAAAAAAAAAAAAAAAAAGGGATGAGGGAGCAGCAAGAGGCTTCATCTCTGGAGTAGAGAGCAGCCCTCACTAGATACTCAATCTAGCAGGGCCTTGGCCTTGAGGTTGAACTTTCCAGCCTCCAGAATGCTAAGAAATCTCTATTCTTTATAAACTATCTAGTTTCAGGCATTTTGTTGCACTATCAGGAAAAGACTAAGACAGTGTGTGCACAGAAGGGGATATGTACTTTTGGCATATGAGGAGGTGGCCAGAGGTGGGGATGCAAAGTGTTTGAGTGAAAGCTATCTGACAGGGGATTCTGGGATCGTAGTGGTCTAGACCATGCCCAAAGGGGAAGAAGAGGCCTTACTGGAGTTTCTCTTTAGGTCTATGGACTCCTTGGTGTGTGGTTCTGGGATTATAGGAATGTGCCACCATGCTCTGCTATGGTCATTGCTGTTTTAGAGAACAGACCAGACTTTGTCCAAGAGAGGCACTCTGTCCCCTTTGAACAGTAAGTCAATTACAACCTTCCTTTGGGCTTTCACCTTGCAAGGGAAGTGCTTACAGTACTTCATTACCCTACAGTATAGGCCCTGACTCAACAGAATAGATCCCTGTCCTATGCTAAGGTGGGATTTGGGAGGCCTCAGCTGGGCCAGGCATTGGACCATTCTATTGCTTGATCTTGGTGGGGTAAAGGCTGCAAGGAGGGAGATTTGGGGATGAGCCTTGGAGAAGAGACTATTTATCATCAATATGGAAATATTTCAATATTTTAACAGCAGTACCACCCATGAATAGCAGCTCTGCAATCTTTAAGTCTCCTTTGTTTTTATTGGGGGCAGTGCTATGCCTAGCTAAAGCATATCCAAGCCTTGCTTGAAGTTTACCTGATTATACATATATATATACACATATATGCACACACATATATCATATATGTATACATACATATGTATACACACATACATATGCAGGTCTTCCAAAGGCTCATTCACCTGGAAGGAATCCCATTTTTGCCCTTTCTGCTTCTTCCTTTACCTGAGATAATGATGGCTGGAGTTGCAGCAGCCACCTTGTGACCTTGAGGATAGAAAAACAAAGCAGATATAGAAGGATCCTGGGTCCTTGATGGTTGTACCAACTGTAGACTGCCCACCTGTGGGCTTCTTTTGTGAGACAGATGGTCTGTTCTGTCCCATGAAAGATATAGGCCTCTGCAACTAGGTGTCGTGTTTAGCAACTGAAGTTAATTGTTAACTTGTTTTAGTTCTAGTTTGTCCTCAGTGCTATCCCCTTGGTGTTGGCTGGGGGTTGGGGATGCAGGGAGGGCAGGAACTTCCTTCTGGCATGTCCCTTTCATGGCTGGTTTTCTTTTGCCAGTGAATCCTCAGAACGATTCTGTTATTCACCTCACTTTCACAGGCAAAGGAACCAGTCTCAGAGGTTATATGGTTTGACAGGGACAGAACTGGGATCAAAGTTGGGGTTTCTTAGCCCATGCCTGCTCTACCACACCTCTCAATCGGAGGCAGGACCATCCATTAATGGAGGGAGCCAGAAAAGATCCCTTCAAGATCTCCTGTCTTACTGGGCACTGGTGGCTCACATCTGTAATCCTACCTACTTAGAAGGTTAAGAGCTGAGGATCTTGGTTTGAAGCCAGCTGGGGCAGGAAAGTCTATGAGACTCTTATCTGTAATTAAGCAATTAAAAAGCTGCAAGTGGAAATGTGGCTCAAGTGATAGAGCACCAGCCTTGAGCAGACCAAAAAAACCCCTCAGGAGCTCTCTCTCTGTCTCTGTCTCCCCGTCTCTCTGTCTCTGTCTCTGTCTCTGTCTCTGTCTCTGTCTCTGTCTCTCTCTCTCTCTCTCTCTCTCTCTCTCTCTCTCTCTCCTGTCTTACTCCATTGGTAGCCACCATAGAAAAGCACCATAGGGCTATAGGACAGAGTGTGTGCCTACGCTCCAGCTGGGAGGCAGGCCTCTAGGCCTCCAGGTAGCCTTCTGCCTTCCAGGCTTAGGGAATGGGAAAATCAAGAGGCTGAGAAGGTACTTGTGCTTCTCAGACATGCCCCTCTCCTCACCACCCCCCCTTCCCCCCCTCGCCCAGCATCCTGAGCACTTGTCCTCCTTGAAACCTGAAAATCCAGCTTCTCCCTGACCTCTGGGGCCAGCTGTGGCAGGAGATTCACTGGCTGTGGCAGATTTATGATGTCAGCGGTCATTAGCAGATGCGGGAACCCAGCACCTGGCAGACCCCTCACCCCCTTAGACTCTGCCTGACTCTTCCAATCTAATAGGCGCTGAGGGCAGGGAAGGAGAATTGTCCAGAAGGCTGGAAGAGCCTTCACCTTTCCTTCAGCTCTCCCTTGTTCTATGACCCCTCGGTTTTCTCCTCAGAGGCTAGGGCCTCTGTTCCCGGCCTCCTCTATCTGCCTTGTAGAGGGGAAAAATGACTTCTCTGGAGGCAGGAGCCCTCCGGGCAGGGCAGGAACCCTGGGTTTTGAGCTGGGCCTGCAGAAAGGGGGCCGGATGCAGGGCTGCAGCACAGGCAAGCAGGCTGAAGGCCTGTGTGCAGGCCCTCCCGAGGGCCTGGCTCTTCTAGCAGCCTTTCTCTGTCCCTGACTCCCCTTGGAAAATGTGACCCACTAGGCCCTCCTGACAAGCCCCTGCCCCAATCCAAGCCTCCCCCACCCCGCCCTGTCGTCTCTCAGGCAGGGGAGATGGAAAGCAGACCCTCCTGACTGTTTAACTTCAGCGGACATGATTATAACTTTCCCATGGACGCCACCGTATCCTTTCCATGTTCCTTCGGGGATCCCGAGACACCATACGGTTCTCATTTGCAGCTCGTTCCTGAGGAGGCCTCATTTCCTCGCCAAACACCCCTGATGTGGTCAGGGTCTCCCTCCCACAGCCAGGAGGGGGTGGAGTGGGGGGCTTCCCTGAGCCTTTCTGAAATGGCTGAGCCTCCCCCTGGCCTGTTCTGACTACACCCCTCCCTTGGCCTCTGCCCTTTTCCAACCTCCTCCTCCTTCTCTAATGCCACAGGTTTTTCATTTCTGTCTCTTTATACCCAGGGGCTGTTCCCTTGGCAAAAGAGTTCTTTCTAGAACTTTCTCCCACTCAGCCAAGTGGAATGGCTGGCGGGGCGAGGGGTGGGGGGGTGGGCAGTGGAGGGGGGGGGAGAAGGAAGGGCATTAGCACTAGATCCTTTGTGAATGGCGCCTCCTGGAGTTCTAAGCCTGCTGGGCCTTACTGGTAAATCCTAAAAGAATTTCCAAGCTCTCTCTAGCCACAAGACCCCAGGGCTTTTCTTTTCTTTTTTTTGTACCAGCCCTGGGTCTTGAGCTCAGGGCCTGTGAACTGTCCCTGAGCTTCTTTTGCTCAAGGCTAGTGCTCTATCACTTGAGCTACAACTCCACCTTGGGACTTTTGGATACTTGAATGGAAATAAGGGTCTCACAGACTTTTTTATTTCCTGGGCTGGCTTTGAATTATGATCCTTACATCTCAGCCTCTTGAGTAGCTAGGATTCCAGGCAGGAGCCGCTGGTTCCAGCTCCCAATAGTTCTTCTTTCCATATCTCTACCCTGTTTTGCCTGTCAGCTCTGCTCCCCAAACTATTCCCACCACACCCCTCAGAACTCTAATCTCTTAGGAAGCCCAGAGGATCAGAGAAGAGAGAAAGAACAAGACTAAGGTTTGCAGAGCTATGGTTGTGGTTAAGGCTTTGACATTCTGGGTGTCTTCCTAGTTTCCTATGGAGAGATGGGGTAGGAGGGTTCCTGGTCATATTTGACAAGGCAAAGACCTCCAGGAGGCTGAGATGCCAGGCCAGGGTGTCAGGAGCAGGTGGTAAAGGCATTGGGTCCTGATTCTGCCTTGTCGTAGCATTGCCAAAGTCAGGAGGTGGGAAAGGAAGAAAGTCAAGCTCACACCTGTAATCTTAGCTACTCAGGAGGCTGAGATCTGAGGATCAAGGTTCAAAACCAGCCCAAGCAGGAACGCCTATGAGACTCTTATCTCCAGTGAACTAGCAGAAAACTGGAAGTGGAACTGTGGCTCAAAGTGGTAGAGTGCTAGCTAGCGTTGAGTGAAAAAGCTCAGAGACAGTGCCCAGGCTCTGAGTTCAAGCCCTATGAATGACCAAAAACAAACAACAACAATAAAATCATAAGAAGAAAACAAAAGTCAAGATGAATGGGCGTGGCATGGTCCAAATCCTCTGCTCTGCCACTTAGGAGGCAGTGTTCCTTCACTGCCTTGTGCTTTGGTCTCCTCATCTGTCAAAGAGGACGAGACAGTGGTCTCTGCCTGGCTGCCTTTCACCTTCCACTGGTTAGGATTGGTTCCAACAGCCTTTGCCTTCCTCTCCCAGTTCTCTGGGGCCAGATCTGCCAGTATCTTCCTGGGGTTTAGGGACCCCAGATCTACCTTGATTACTCAAGGTCCCTATAACCCCTAGATAAGCCATTGTAGGGAGAAGGGCTTGGCCTCCAAAGTGTCAGGCGGAACTCAAGATAAATGGAAATGATCAGAAGATGAAAGCACTATTCCTCGGGTTGGGCCTGAGGGGGTACTTTGATGTGCCCCCCCCCTCCTTTCTCCCTCCTTAGCTTTCCTTTCACTTCTGTGTCTCCAACTTGCCAACTAGGCTGGCCAGTCTTGCCTGTATGGGTGATGTAGAGCAGGGCTCCCCCCTCGGGGCTGTTTACTCAATCAGCAGGCCTGCACGCTGCAGCAGGCCAGGCTGGTGAACCCAGAGCAGTTCCACCATGAGCCTTAGTTGCAAAACCTGAAACCCTTGGTCTGCTGGGAAATGATGGGGGCGAGTGAATCAGGGCGCTGGCCTCTCTGGGGATCTAATTAGATGCAGGTCTTGCCTGCCCTCCCAGAACTTGGCTCAGGGAAGGCAAGGATTATCTCGGACATTCTTTCTCCTTTGAAAAGTGCTCACCTACAGATCTTGTGGAATTTTCCTTCTGCTCAAAGTGATGGTGGTGTTGCAACTATTTTCTTCTTACTTTTTTTTTTTTTTTTTTTTTTTTTTTTACCATTTATGGGCTCTTCCTAAGAAGAGCTGGCTGCCCCCCCCACCCCCAAAAGGAGAAAAGAAGTGTGGTCTGGGCACATTCTAACATAGGCCACCTGAATCAGACTTCCCTGCTTTAGATTGGGCAGGAAAGATAGACAGGCCAGGAGAGATAGAGAAGCAATTTGGGCAGAAATATCTGGGAGGAGAGGCAGATAAACAGAGGGTTGGAGGTGTGTGTGTGTGTGTGTGTGTGTGTGTGTGTGTGTGTGTATACACTGGGGCTTGTACTCAAGGCCTGGGCACTGTCCTTTAGGTTTTTTTCTGCTTAAAGTTGGTGCTCTACCATGTGAGCCACAGCCCCACTTCTGGCTTCTTGGGTAGGTTACTGGAGTGAAGATTTTCATGGACTTTCCTGCCTGGGCTGGCTCCAAATGATGATTCTCAGATCTCAGCCTCCTGAGTGGCTAGGATTTACAGGCACAAACCACTAGACCCTGCATGTGGGTATTCTTCTTTTTTTTTGCCAGTCCTGAGGGCTTGAACTCAGGGCCTGAGCACTGTCCCTGGCTTCTTTTGTTTAAGGCTAGCACTCTACCACTTGAGCCACAGCACCACTTCTGGCATTTTCTGTATATGTGGTGCTGAGGAATCGAACCCAGGTCTTCATGTATGCTAGGCAAGCACTCTACCACTAGGCCACATTCCCAGCCCTGTATGTAGGCATTCTTTCAAATGCTTTACTAATTGTTTATTTATAAAGGTAGCCAAAATAATATAATGGTCTCCAGTCATCTCACTCACCAGCTGTGACAATTCACTTTAAGATGGAGGTGGTCCTCTGTTTCCACAGCTTCCACATTGGAGATTGCTACCAACCTTGAATCAAAAAGATCTGGAAAAGCTGGGGCATGGTGGTACATGCTTATAGTCCCAGCTACTTGGGAGTGGAGGCAGAAGAATCAAGAGTTGTAGGCCAACCGCGGTAAAGTTAGACTCGATTTCACAAACAAAACATAAAAACAAAAGAGCTAGAGATGCAGCTCCAATAATAGAGTACTTGCTTAACAAGCTTCAAGCCTTTAGTTCAATCCCCAGTACTGCAAAGAGTAGAAAAAGATTTGGAAAAAAATTGCATCTGTACCAGACAGGTATAGCCTTTTTAAAAAAAAATAGCCCTTTAAAGTTGTCAATTTCCTAAATACAATATAACAACTGCTTACAAAGTATCTATACTGTATTTTTCTTTCTTTTTTTTTTTCCTGCCAGTCCTAGAGCTTGAATTCTGGGCCTGGGCCCTAGTCTTCAAGCTTCTTTGTGCTCAAGGCTTTACCACTTGAGCCACAGCACCACTTCCAGCTTTCTCTGAGTAGTTTATTAGAGATAAGAATCTCACAGACTTTCCTGCCCAGGCTGCCTTCTAACTGTGATTCTCAGAGCTCAGCCTCCTGAATAGTTAGGATTACAGGCGGAGCCACTGGCACCTAGCTTGTATCATGTTTTATAAATAATCTAGAGGCAACTTAAAGTATCCAGGAAGATGTGAATGAGTTCTAGGCAAATACTACAGCATTTTATATAAAAGCACTGAGCATCCTTTTTTTTTTCCCAATGGAAGTATTTATTTGGGTTTGAACTCAGGGTTTCATGCTCTAGCTTAGTTTTCTTTTTGCTCAAGACTTGATGTCTTCCATACAGCTTACAATGGCAGGAGCACACTTTTTGTACCCAGCTATGGGGGTAAGCAGAGCCTTAGTTCTAAAGATTGTTACAGAGCAGGTGGGGGAGTGAAGATGCTGCACACCAGGGCTTGGCAGCTGTACCCACATACCAGTGAGGGTCAAGGGTTAGGGTTTGCATATCATGCAGAGAAGCAGCCTCACTGGATCACAGGAAGGAGAGCTGCTAGCACAAGCCACATGTAGGCTACTGGAACAAATGACCACAGGCAAGGCTGTTGATTAGATTCTCTGACAGTTTGATGTGGAGCTGACAATGTGCTTAGTCAATTCGGAGGCCTTAGAGGAGGAGGGTCTTTTCTGCCTCTTTCCACGTCTTGTGGCTTCAAGTGTCCTTGGCTTGTGGCTACATCACTCCAGTCTCTATCTCCATCTTCACATGATCTTTTTCCTGTCCATGTGTCCATCCTCTGTGTATCTTCCGTTGGATTTATCCACTTGCATTGGATTTATGGTCAACTTGAATAATTCAGGATGGTCTCAAATCCCTTCATTACTTCTTTTTTTTTTCTTCAAATTTTTATTATCAAACTGATGTACAGAGAGGTTACAGTTTCATACATTAGGCATTGGATACATTTCTTGTACTGTTTGTTACCTTGTCCCTCATACCCCCCTCCCTCCTCCCCCTTTCCCTTCCCCCCCCCACCGAAGTGTTCAGTTCACTTACACCAGCTTCATTACTTCTGCAATGACACCTCTACCCTTTTATTTCATGTTTCTGGAGATGAAATACAAAAACCTCTTTTCCAAATAAGGTCACATGAACAGGCTCCAGGGGCTAACATGTAGCAGAACCTTGGGGGGGGGGGAGGCTATCAACCCACCATAGCTCATACGAGGTAGAGTTGGAGTCTAAACCTAAGGATCTCCATTTGTTGTCACTGGAAGGTGATATGATCATTTGGTGATGGTGAATTTGAACTCAGGGTTTGACCTTGCTAAGGAAGTACTTTACCACTTGAACCACATCTCCAGTCCTCTTGGGGTGGTTTTAAAATGCATCCGCAAATTCTTTTACAGTTCTCCCATTGAAAGGTGACACCTCAGCCCTTCTCTTTCTGGGGGGAGGGGTCAGTAATGGGGCTTGAACTCAGGGCCTGGGTGCTGTCACTGAGCTCTTTTGATCAAGGCTAGTGCTCTACCTCGTTGAGCCACAGCACCACTTCTGGTTTTTGAGTGGTTAATTGGAGATAAGAGGGGACTTTTCTGCTGGGCCTGGCTTTGAATCGTGATCCTCAGGTCTCAGCCTCCTTAGTAGTTGGATTACAGGTGGGAGCCACCAGTGCCCAAGGTTTTTTTTTAAACTGAATATATATTTTTCTTTTCTTTTTTTGGTACTGGAGATGGAACCCAGGATATTGCACTTGCTAGGCAAGCTCTTTGCCATTGAGCTACATCCCAGCCCAGCCCCTCTTGAATGTGGCCTAGGGACTCATTGTAAGGCAAAGAACACAAGGAAGAGATGCCTCATGACCTCCATTGGTGGGTTAGAAAAGGTGACACAGTGGCTTCCCCCCTCCAAAGCATTTGCCTTTGAAGCTTTGAACTGCCACGTGAGCCATCTAGCTGCCCAAAGGCTGCCATGTTGGGAGGAAACCCAGGCCACATGAGGAGGTCCTATGGACATATTCTGATCAGTAGCTCCAGCTGAGGTACAGGTAACAGCCAGCATCACCCAGCAGACCTGAAAGTGAAGAGATCGCGAGACGGTTCTATCCCAGTGGTCCAGTCGCCCCCAGCCATGGAATCTTTCTGGCTGAGGCCATGAACACTGTGAAAACCAGAGTCATCAGAGTTCCTGACCTCCAGAATCAGGGAGCATATAAATGGTTGCTCTATGTTTCCCTTTTGGGGTGGGTTGTCCCAACAACAGTATCCAGTATACCTTATTTCATCCAGAGAATGAGAAAGCCCCAAATCTTTTCTTTTCTTTTTGCTAGTCTTAGGCCTTGAACTTTAGGCCCCGGGTGCTGTCCCTGAGCCTCTTTGTGCTCAAAGCTAGAACTCTACCACTTAAGCCACAGTGCCACTTCCGAATTTTTCTGAGTAGTTTATTGGAGATCAGAGTGTTACAGACTTCTAAGCCCAGGCTGGCTTCGAACCACAATCCTCAGACCTTGGCCTCCTGAGTAGTTAAAGATTACAGGCATGAACCACTGGTGCCTGACTCCTGCAAGTCTTGAGTTAGAAAAGTAAATCAGATTGAGAGAGAGAGAGAGAGAGAGAGAGAGAGAGAGAGAGAGAGAGAGAGAGAGAGAGAGAACGAGAGCACCCTGTTTTCACATTCTCAGCCCATTGCCTAGTGGTTCCCAAGAGAGGTGGGGGAGGGGAGTGCAGGAAAAGTGTAAGAAGCTGGGGGGGGGGTTGTGGCAGGACAAGGGAAACAGCTTCTCTCAGCAGAAAAAGCATCCATCACTAAAGGCCAGTCAGATTACCAGCCAGGCAGGTAGAGCCAGACCTCCCACTCCCCCCTACTCTTCCCTCCAGCCTTGCACAGGACTCATGGCACCTGGTTGTGGGTGCCAGCTGTAGCCCCGCTTCCCACACAGCTGCATAGGGAATGCCCCACACCTTTCCACTCCCCAGCCCCAGCCCTTCCCAGGCCCTGGCTACCTGACTGACCACAGAGTCTGTAGAAGTCTAGCCTCCCCTGGGAGAGGTGGGGGGGGGAGCTGGCTGCTCCCCAATTCTGCTGTTGCCAGGGGGCCCAGGGTCGTCTGCAGCTCAAGCTGCCAATTATAACCCAAGCCCATTCATTTGTTGGATTGGATCTTTGGATTTTGTCATTTGCTATGCAGAGGTTTTCTTTCTGACTAATTTGTTTACCAGGTTTAATTCTTCAATCATGTTTTCATTTTAAGAGATTTCAGGGTAATTATGAACTTTGAATAAACCCATCTGAGGCACCAGAGTGCTCCACACAGCTCTTTGAGGGCCTGCATTCCGCTGGGCTGGCTGCTGTGCTAGGCCCCCGTGTGAATAGGATCACGCCTGCCCACCCCGGCCCAACGCCTGCAATTGAAAACAGCTGGGCCGCTAGGAGCTGAGAAAAAAGCCACAACTGAAAACCACACTGGGGCTGGGGAGAGATGGAATCAAGCTGGGGTGGGAATGAGGCTACACAACCTTCCAGATTCCGCCCCTCCTCCACACAGTGCCCAGGCTGGTCCTCTGGTTACCAAGCAGAAGGGGCTGGAGCCTGGGCTACCTGAGACTCTTCACCTGGGTGTTGGTACCAGTATGGTGGGGTTGGGATGGGAAAATAATTGCCATCTACCCATCTAGGTTTTTTTTTATTTGATTGAGCTACAAATTAAACTGACATAAACCAGATTAACAGCAGAAAAAACATTTTAATTATGTGCATACACATGGGAGTCCCACAAAAATATAAAACTAAAAGAAGGACCAAGCAATTGAAGCTTGCATAGTACAATGAGCTAGAGAGAGAAATAGAGGCTTCTGGGATTGGTAGAAACAAATGATGGGGGGGTGAGGAAAGGGCATGCATGCTAAATAAAGGGGTGGGGGTGTATGTGTGTGCGCGTGCGTATTGAGGCTTAAACTCAGGACTTTGAGCTCTTGCTTTTTGTTGTTGTTGGTGGTTGTAAGGCTTGAACTCAGGGCCTGAGTGCTGTCCTTGAGCTTTTGTGCTCAAGGCTAGTGCTCTACCACTTTGACCACAGCACCACTTCTGGTTTTCTGGTAGTTAATTGAAGATGAGTTTCAGGGACTTTCCTGCCTGGGCTGGCTTTGAACTTCCTCAGCTCTCAAATCTGAGCCTCCTGAGTAGCTAGGCTTACCGGTGTGAACTTGTACACAGCTGCTCTTTTGTTTTTCCTCAAGGCTGGCACTCTACCACTTAAGCCACACCTCCACTACCAGCTTTTTGCTGGTTAGCTGGAGATAAGATTCTCTTGGATTTATCTGCCCAGGCTGGCTTCGAACCATGATCCTCAAATCTCAGCCTCCTGAGTCACTAGGATTACAAGTGTGAACCACCTGTGCCTGGCTTGTTTGTTTGTCTATTAATTTTTTTTTTGAAGACCAAGTTTACTATATTGTCAAACTGGTCCCTGTACTCTGGGCTCAAAGATCCTTCAGTTTCAGCCTTCTGAGAGGTTGTGACCATGGGCAAGGAGCTGGTTCAAAGGTTGTCTTGTTAGGTACATAAAAATCTCTCAGCTAATAAAAGTTGAATAGCTCTTTTCGTGATCCACATATTTTTCCTAATGAAAATTTCCTTTATAAAAACAGGAGGTTTATAGAGCTACTCCTGTGTCTGCAGTTTCTCAAAATAACCAGCTTGAAATAATCAATATTCCAAAAAAGAGATATTTTGGGGCAGTCTATTCTGGTTTCCTCCAGTCATATTTTGGGTGGCACGTCCTGAGCTCCAGCGGTGAACCTGAGACCAGAGGCTCGGGGACTCTCCCCAGCCCTTGCAGACAGTGGGTTCGAGGCAGTTTCTGAGCCCCTAGGAGTGAAGTCCAAGTCCAAGCACATCTTGAGCCACATCTCCACTGCGGACTTTTTGGTGGTTAATTGGAGATAAGAGTCATCCCCAAAACTTTTCTGTCCGTGCTGGCTTTGAACTGTGGTCTTCAAATCTCAGCCTCCTGAGCAGCTAGGATTAGAAGCATGGGTTACTGGTGCCCAGCTCTCTCTACCCTTTGATGAGAGGACTGTCACAGAATTTGCGGACATACTGAAAGCGATCACAGTGGGCTAGAACAGTGCAACCAGCCATTTTGCATGCCTGGACCAATTCGTGTTTCTCAGATTTCTAATTTGGCTATTTGTTTTTAACATTCAGAAAGGTGAGGGGTCACACTCAAAGCAATATGTTAGTACCCAAAATATTTGCTCCTTGAGCTGGACTTATATACTCTAGCTAAATCTGCTTTATCATTAGCCATGAGTGCTCACGCAACTGAAATTTGACTATTGGTTTTAAATTTTGGTGCTATTTTTCAAGCTGATGGGTCTTCTGGCTGACAGCGAATTACCCAGGGTGCAAATTAAATACAATAGAATTGCTAATCAGGCCATTAGACTCTGTAGTCAGGAGGAAATCTACAAGTTGCCAGACTTGGGTGGGCTTTCTCCTTGCCTTTGTGTGACTTTGAATGAGCCTGTGGGTGAGACTAAGGCAAATATTGAAAACAGACTCCTGGGGCTGCTGGTGGCAGCGGTACATATCTATAATCCCAGCTACATGGAGATGGAGATGACAGGATCCTAGTCCAAAGCCAGCAAGGGTAGAAATGTTAGTGAACTATCTCAAAACACAAGCTGTAGGGCTGGGAATATGGCCTAGTGGCAAGAGTGTTTGCCTCGTATATATGAAGCACCAGGTTCCATTCCTCAGCACCACATATATAGAAAAAGCCAGAAGTGGTGCTGTGGCTCAAAGTGGTAGAGTGCTAGCCTTGAGCAAAAAGAAGCCAGGGATAGTGCTCAGGCCCTGAGTTCAAGTCCCAGGACTGGCAAAAAAAGGAAAAAACAACAACAACAACAACAAACCAAAAACAAAGTCAAAACACAAGCTGTAGCTGGGTGCCAGTGGCTCATGCCTGAAATCCTGGCTACTCAGGAGGCTGAGAGCTGAGGACTGTGATTCAAAGCCAGCTTGGGCAGGAAAGTCTGTGAGATTCTCATCTCTAATTAACTACTCCCCCAAAAGTCAGAAGTGGAGCTGTGGCTCAAGTGGTAGAGTTTAATACCAGCACCAAAAAAAGCAAACAAAACAAAAAATCCCTACAAGCTAGACTTAGTGGTTCATGTCTGTAATCCTAGCAACATGGGAAGGGAAGGCAGAATTATTATGGTACAAGGTTACACTGGCAAGAGCATGACTCTATCTAAAAAATAAACTAAAGCCAGCAAAGGGCTGGAGGAGTGGCTCAAGTGTAGAGCACCTGCCTAGCCAGCACAAGACTCTGAGTTCAAACCCTAGTACTGACCCAAACAAATAACAACAACAATAATCCTCTGTTGCCAGCAGAGGGATTGAACAAGGGGCTGGTTCTCCTCTGGAAAAAAAAAATCTCTGTGTCTCTACAGATTGCAGTCTAGTGTTTTGTACACTCTTCTCATGTGAGGAAGTATCAATTAAAAAAAATGTTGTTTTGAGACAGAGTCTCACTATATAGCCCACTCTTCCTGCCTCTACTTTCTGAGTGCTGGGATTACAAGCATGCACCACCATGCCCAGCCTAAGTGTTGAGATTTAATTCTCAACCTCCAGGCCCACAAGGAAATGCATCAACTATCTGGTGTAATGAAGAATGTTTTCAAATTTCTAAATTTAGAGGGAAGGTGATAAAACATTAGTGGCTTTTCCTCTTGTGTCTAATTCTGAGCAAAGATAGAAATGACAGCTGTTGAAAACCCCATGTCACACATTCAGTCATTGTTTTTTTGTGCATTAAAAAAAAACAAACAATTTATAATCTCCACAAAACTGACTGAGGGGAAATAGACTCTGGAGGCCCTTCTTGGGCATGATGCTTGATGCCAAAGGATGGTTTAGAAATAACGAAGTATTCAGCCTTCAGAGATGATGGGCTATATATGCTGTATGATAATGCTGTCTGAGGAAAGGCTGTGTTACATCTCATTTGTAGAGAGCAAGTAGTATATCTGAATCAGCCACAGGGTAGGGTTTTTTTTTTTTTTGTCAGTCCTGGGGCTTGAACTTAGCCTGAACACTGTCCCTGAGTTTCTTTTACTCAAGGTTAGTGCTCTACCACTTGAGCCACGGCACCACTTCCAGTTTTCTTTGAGTAGTTTATTGGAGATAAGAGTCTCACGGACTTCCCTGCCAAGGTTGGCTTTGAAGCGTGATCCTCAGATGTCTACCTCTCTAGCAGCTAGGATTACAAACATGAGCCATCTGTGCCTGATGTAGATTTTGCTTATTACAGAAATTAAGGTTGGAGTTAGACAATATAGTAATTCCACAGTCATAGGCTACTGCATACTTTCTATCTTGTTCTCTGTGTTAGTTAGATTTCATGGCTGTGACAAATACCATGAGAAACAATTTCAAGCCAGGCACCGGTGGCTCATGCCTGTAATCCTAGCTACTCTGGAGACCAAGATTTGAAGATCACAGTTTAAAGCCAGCCCGGGCATGAAAGTCCATGAGACTCTGATCGCCAGTGAACCACTAGAAAATCGGAAGAGGGGTTGTGGTTCAAAGTGGTAGAGTACTAGCCTTGAGCACAAAAACACAAGGACAGTGCCCAGTCCCTGAGTTCAAACCCTGTGACAGACAAAAAAAAAAAAAAAAAACCCTGAAGAAAAATAAAAACAGAAAAAGAAAAGAAAAAAAAAACAATTTCAAGGAGTAAAGATTTACTTTCCCTCGTGGTATTAGTCCACAGTCCCTTAGCTCTGTTGTTCCTGGAGACAGGAACACGCTGATATAGAAGATCATGGCCAGGAGCAGGCAAAAGAGCAGCTCACCTCATAATAACCTGAAGCAGAGAAAGAATAACAAGAAGGGGCCAAGGCCAAAATAAGCTCTTGAAAAGTACACACCCAGCAACCCACTTCCGCCAACCAGGCTCCACCTTCCACAGTTCTACCACCTCCCCAAAGTAATCTCCTAGGCATCCTCAGTTCAATCACATTGCCAATTAAGATGAACCATTGCACCTTCATTGTCTTCAAGAATGGTCTCTGCTTTGGGTAACCAGTAAAAATATAGAACACCATATGAAAGGGAATTTCAGATTTGCCAGTCCTGGGCTTGAACTTAGGGCCTTGGCACTGTTCCTAAGCCTCTTTGTGTTCAAGGCTAGCACTCTACCGCCTGAGCCACAGCACTACTTCTGGCTTTTTCTGAGTAGTTTATTGGAGATAAGAGTCTCACAGACTTTTCTGCCTGGGCTGGATTTGAACCGTCATCCTCAGATCTCAGGCTCTTGAGTAGCTAGGATTACAAGTATGAGCCACCGGGTCCAGCTCAGATAATTTTTTTTTGGCGTAAATATATACTGTGCAATATTAAACAATTAAGTAAGATTAAATAAAAATGAAACAGGTTTATTTGCTAAATCTGGCAACCTTCTTTCTACCTCATGCTTCAAGATGGCTGCTGGTACAAGCAGCCTTTTAGGCTACACTTCAAGAAGCCGGAAGAAAGAGGCCTAAAACGGGGCCTTTTTTTTCCTTAAGAAGGGCCTCTCTTCCCTCATGGGGGACAGGGATGAGGCTCAGTGATAGAGTGCTTGTCCTGTATACATGAAGCTCTGAGTTTAACTCTCAGGACTGCAACAAAACAAAACAACAACAAAAAAAAAACACTGACACACCTTATGGAATTATATCCCAAGTTTTTGTTCACCTCACCTCATATTGGTCACACTCAACTTTTGGGAAGGATGGAAAATATGGCTTGTATTCAGAGTAGCCATAACCCTGGCTAACAATCAGGACTTTTATCAGAGGTCAACTGAGTCTCTGCCACAGATAGTCTGCATGTGTAAGTGTGTGTACGCATACACTAGGGCTTGAACTCAGGGCCTGGGAGCTGTCCTTTAGATTTTTCACGCAAGCCTGACACTCTACCACTTGAGCCATAGTTGTACTTCTGGCTTCTTTTGGTTATTCATTGGAGATAACAGTCTCATGGACTTTTCTGCCTGGGCAGGCTTTGAAATTATATGCTCAGATCTCACCCTCCTGAGTAGCTAGGATTACAAGTGTCATCCACTGGTGCCTGGCCACAGCTGGATTGAAATTCATACCAGAGGGGCTTTCTAAGTCTTGGAGCCTAATGATCCTTTTTGCTGCCCTTTTGCTATTTCCTCAAAGAGTTGCAAAGATAGTTCTACACTGACCCCTTTGGGTTTCTGGCGCGCCGTTTCTCTGGCTTCTCTGGGCTCTGGATGGGTTGCTGACAGGCTAACCCGGTGACATTCATCAGAGGCCTACCCTCAGGCTACTGGGGCTCCTGAGAATTCAGATGGCCCTTAGCCAGTGACTCACTGGGCAGGAACCTGCAAGCCCAGCTCTCTCAGCTGGGGTCAGGAGGCACAAGCAAGTGTCATTTACACTCCAGTGATCGATCCTCTGCAAGGCTAGGCTGAGCCTTCCTGGAGTGTGCGTGCGTGCGTGCATGCATGCGTGCGTGCCTTTGCTTACCTTCTTCCTTCCCTGTGCTGTTTTCCTTTCCCCACCCTTATCTCTCCCAGAAGCACACACATCCTTGTGTGTCATTGTCTCAGTGGTCAAAGACTAGGGCAAACCCTGGAAACTATAAAGAAGTGGGCTAGTACTTCGGAAGACAAACCTGTGCTGTGGTTTCCAGTCTGTGATCAAGAGGCCATTGTGACTTGAAAAGCCCTTGAGCTTGGGTTAGGTCACCCCCCACCTTACCAGCAAATTCTGAGCTGTGACAAAGTTGTGCTGAGTTGACATTTAGTATTTATTTCAATCTTCCTCCAAGCTGTCTGTTTTCTTAGGGAATGTGTATTCGCTGGAGCTTGGTCAAGAAAATAGATGACACTTGAACTTTCCAATATTAAGTGATTTAAGGGCTTGGGAGGAGAGTACCTCACTAGCAGAGAAGGTGCCTAGCATACAGGAAGCCCTGGGTTCTGTAATGGGGCCGAGGCGGGGTGGGGGGTGGGGGATATCCCTCATCCCTCCAAGAGTCCACCACTCAGAGACAGTCTCAAGTAAAAAGATAGACTTATTGGGGAAGCAAAAAGCAAGTTGACCGGCCAGGGTCACAGCCCAGACTCGGGAGCTGGGACCCCGAGCCCCGGGGCCATGCTCAGGGTCGGGTTATAAAGGCAAACAGCACATGGTCAAGCCTGCCACACGCAGGTGGCCAATGAGGTTACAACACTTACAGAGCATGCCAGGTCACACGCAGGTGGCCAATGGAGTTACAATCTGCCTCATGGTAACTGTTTGAACCAACCTATCCTGTTAGTTAGGCTTGGTGCACGGATTTGGCGGGGCTCACATGATGCACGGATACGCTTACTCATGGGTGGGCACAGGTTTAACCTAGAACGTTCCACTGCTCAGGTGGTCAAGCAGTTTACACAATCTTCTCACAGCAAAGGAAAACTTCCCTGGATAGGGCAGGGGAGATCTTAGTGAAGATGGAGTCAGCTTCTATTCTTTTTAATCTGAGATGGAGTCAATCTGACACCCCTCAATAGCCAATGATGGCTCTGGCCAGATCTGACCTCCATATTACAGTTCCATCCCCAACAAAGTGATAGTGGTTCATGTCTTCAATCCTAGCTACTCAGGAGGCTGAGATCTGAGGACCGAGGTTTGAAGCCAAGACAGACAAATCCAAGAGAGTCTGATCTCCAATTAGCCAGCAAAAAACTCCCAGAGTGGAGATAAGTGGGAAATCTCCAGCCTTGATTGATAAATCTAAGCAAGAGCTCAAAGTCCTGAGTTCAAGTCCTACAACTGGCACAAGAAAAGGAAGAGATAGAAGTAGATACAGTGGGCCCCGTTATCTTCAGGGGACAAGCTCCAAATCTCCCAGTGCTTGCCTGAAATTGCAACTAATACTAAACCCTTTATAAATTGTGTTTTCTCCTATACATCCAGTGTGGACACACTGGATAAATGGGAGTCACATCCCAGGTGGGACATAATGAGATGGCACAAGGTGTCATTATGTAATTGTTCATTTCTGGAATTTTCTATTTAATGGTTTGGAGGGGATACTATACTTATAAGATAGTTAGCAGAGCCAGGCGCCAGTGGCTCCCACCTGGAATCCTAGCTATTCACTTAGTAATATGAGATCTGAGATGACAGTTTGAAGCCAGCCTGGGCAGGAAAGCCCATAAGACTCATCTCCAATTAATCACCAAAAAGCCAGAAGTGGAGTTGTGGTACAAGTGGTAGAGCACTAGTCTTGAGAAGAAAAGCTCAGGGACAGTGCCCAGGCCCTGAGTTCAGGCCCTAGGACTGGTACACATGCACACATGCGTGCACGCGCACACACACTCATGCATGCGCGCACACACACACAGCAGAACTAGAAGTCTGCACTGTGCCTGAGAGAGAAAATGTGTGCCAAATATACTTCCTTCAGGCGTGGGTTATAGTGCTGTTGATCTTGAGTTCAAGGTTACAGAACAAACAATATTCATGACATAAGATTTCCTTTCAACCAAAACACACAGAAAGTAAGGTTATATATTCATTGGTCTACTTGTAGGAACCGATCCCTATATTTCCACTAGGAGCAAAATAATTCACTTATTCAGTGTTTGTGGTAACACTTGTGAATAAGGAAAGCCAGCTATACTTGCCTTTGATAGAATTTTAATATTAATTCATTTGACAAGGAATGCTGGAGAATGTAGGTTCCATGTTTCCAGATGCTGCAATACATGGGAGAGCATAGAAACAATCTAGTATAGTATGTTAAGCCATTTAATGCTTTAAACAATTTTTATTTTATTCCTTTACACATGCATGTATTTACTTATTTATGTATTTATTTAATGCTGGTGCTTTAAACAATTTTTAAATGATTGCACTAGGATTTATAATATACATCTTAAAATAATCAGTGTGTGCCTTCAAATAATATTTCCATTTTTTATGTTATACAAAGTCTTTGTTTAAAAAAGAAAGCATACTCCTGTAATTCTAGCTACTCAGGAGGCTGAGATCTGAGGATAATGGTTCAAAGCCAGCTTGGGCAGAAAAGTCTGAGAGACTCCAATTAATCACCCCCAAATCCAAAAGTGGAGCTGTGGCTCACATGATAGAAGAGTAGACTTGAGTGAAAAAGGCTCAGGGACAGCACTTAGGTCCTGAGGCTCAGGACTGGCACATGTGCGTGCACGCATCCGCGTGCGTGTGTGCGCATGCACACACAGACATAGAAAGTTGTAATGGTCTGGCCATATCAGCCTACTCCAGAAGAACTGGTAGATAAGTCTCATTCCAGAGCTCTCTGCTGGGATGACTCAGGCTTTATAGGGCCAGCCTGCATCACAATCTAGTTTCATTCTTACTCCACTTCTTTTCATAGGACTCAATACCCAATAAAGTACTTTACCCTTCTAAAGCTGTTCTATCATCTGCCTATGGAGAACCTGACCTGTTATGCTGCTTTTCCACAGCGTTTTAGGACTCTCTAGAAAAACAAGCAATAACAATTATATATGTATTCATTATAGGAACTGGAGTTATGGAGGCCAAGGAACTCCATAACCTGCCATCTGCATGCTGGAGACTTTCTGAAAAACCAGTGATGTAAGTCCTGGTCCAAGTCCAAAGGCTGAAGAAGTGAGAGCAGCGAGGCCAAAGGACAGGAGAAGATGGATGTTCCAACTCAAGGAGAAAGAGAGCTAATAGGCTTTCCTTTGCTTTCTGTTCTATTCAGGCCCTCAATGGATTGTATATCTGCTCACATTAGTGAAGGTCATCTGCTTTCTTTAGTTCACCAGTTCAACCACCAATCTCTTAAAACAACAACAACAACAACAGCGGACAATGGGCTGGGAATATGGCCTAGTGGTAGAATGCTTGCCTCGTATACACGAAGCCCTGGGTTCGATTCCTCAGCACCACATATGTAGAAAAAGCCGGAAGAGGCATTGTGGCTCAAGTGTGGAGTGCTAGCCTTGAGCAAAAAGAAGCCAGGAAGGTGCTCAGGCCCTGAGTTCAAGCCCCAGGACTGGCAAAAAAATGTAAACAAAAGAAAACCACCTAGATTCACCCCCAAATAATGTATTATCAGCTGTCTGGGCATCCCTTAGTTCAGTCAAGTTGATACAGAAGATTAACTTTCATACATAGATTCCAAGCTCCGTTTTCCTAATTTGTTGTCTTCCCCACAGACTTTCTGCTTTTCTTACTCCATTCCATTGTTCACCCTATTGTTCACTTCTCTCTGCCCTGTAATGATATCTGAATAGTGCTTTGTAATCTACAGAAAATTCCCCCATAGGACAAAACATTTTGTCCTCACCATAGCCCCATGAGGCAACTAAGGGGACTGGGGCTTAGGAAAATAAGAGTTTTGCCGCCCCCCCACCCCATGCCCACAGCTTCTATGTGGAAACTGGTTCTCAGAGGCATTAGCAAGAATGTCAGCCGATGACCTCTCTTCATCCTAGTGGACCTGAGGGGAGGGTATGGGCTCCATTTTTATTATAGGAACATCTTTGGTATTTGCCTTGCAGACAAAAGTGAATCACTTATCTCCTTGCTTTGAGTTCCATTGCTAAAGATCTCTTTCAAATCTTCCCTGAGGTAAGTAATGCCCGTTCCTTAGTCCCTTCAGCGCAATAACTATCTACTATTCCTGCAAGAGTCATCAGTGCAGGTGAGGATTGGGGTTGAGGATTTCCCAGGATGAAGCTACGCCCCTCTCCTCCTGCTTGTGGGCATGGAACAGGAATAGGGTATCTGCCATGCTTTTGAGCTATGAGAGTGCTCACAATCTCTCCTTCTCTTGAGAGCTGCCTGATGAAAACACGGTGAGGGAGAATTTCTATCTGGAGTATCAGCATCTCCCCCCCCCCCCCCCCCCCCCCCGCCAATTGACACAAGGGAGAATCTGCATGGAAGTCAGATAGTGACTTTTCACCCAGGTGTTCCAGATTCTGGCCACTCATTGGATGTCCATCTCAGATAAAGCCTGAGGGGGCGGAGCTACATCCTCACCCTGAGCCCTGGGACTTTCTCTCTCCACCCAGCCCTCTTTAGCTAACCTCATCCTGCCCTGAGGAGATCCAGATTTCTAAATTATTCCAGCAAGCCTCCTAAGCTGCTGTCATAGCCTAAAGGCCACCTGCCAAAGAAGTTACAGGTTTTGAAAAGGAAAGCATGCTGAGACAAGAGGGTGCTCAAATAAAAACAAAAAACAAAAAAACCAGCACCAAAGCATCTGGAGGAATCTCAGGACAATACTGGCAATCACAATAATGGTTCTTTGTTTAAATTTAATTTTAAATTGTTATTATAAAGGTAATGTATAAGGGGGTTACAGTTACATAAGTCAGGTAATGAGTACATTTCTTTTTGGTCAATGTCACCTCTTCCTTCTCTCTCTCTCTCTCTCTCTCTCTCTCTCTCTCTCTCTCTCTCTCTCTTCCAGTTTGTCCCTCTCATCCCACCCACAAGTTGTATAGGTCATTTTCAATATAGTATTCAGTGAATACTACTGCTGCATTTGTTCATCCTCCCTCCCTCCCTCCCTCCCTCCCTCCCTCCCTCCCTCCCTCCCTCCCTCCCTCTCTCTTTTTTTCTTTTTATTTTTTTATTAATTGAACATAAATTTTTTTTACAAGGTGTTGTGCAAAGAGGGTGCAGTTACATAGTAGGGCAGTGTGTACATTTCTTGTGATATCTTACGTCCTGTTTTTCCATCCCTTGTCTAGGTCAGATAGACATATATGCAATATACAATGTATCAAGCACATATACAGTGTTCACAGACTTGGTCTCTACTGTCTCTCCGTCTCCCTTTGTTAACAGTCATATATCAGGGAGATCATGCCCCTTTGTTTTCTGTGTTCTAGGCTTGGCTCACTCAACATTATTTGTTCGAGTTCTGACCATTTCCCTGCGAATAACAATATTTCACCATTCCTAATCGCTATGTAGTATTCCATTGTGTATAAGTACCATATTTTTTGGATCCATTCGTCTGTGGAGGGGCATCTGGGTTGTTTCCATATTTTGGCTATTGTGAATTGTGCCGCGATAAACATGGAAGTACAAATGTCTTTTTGATATCTTGGGTTTTGCTGTTTAGGATAGATGCCTAGGAGTGGTATGGCTGGGTCATAGGGTAGGTCTATATTGAGCTTTTTGAGAAACCTCCATACTGTTCTCCAAAGTGGTTGCACTAATTTGCACTCCCACCAACAATGGAGAAGGGTTCCTCTTTCCCCACAGCCCCTCCAGCATTTGTTGTTTCCTGAGTTCAGAGTATAGGCCATTCTAACTGGGGTGAGGTAGTATCTCAGGTATCTCTCTCTCTCTCTTCCAGTTTGTCCCTCTCATCCCACCCACAAGTTGTATAGGTCATTTTCAATATAGTATTCAGTGAATACTACTGCTGCATTTGTTCATCCTCCCTCCCTCCCTCCCTCCCTCCCTCCCTCCCTCCCTCCCTCCCTCCCTCCCTCTCTCTCTTTCCTTTCTTTCTTTCTTTCTTTCTTTCTTTCTTTCTTTCTTTCTTTCTTTCTTTCTTTCTTTCTTTTCTTTCTTTCTTTCCTTCCCTCCATCTTTCCCTCCCTCCCTCCCCCTCTCTCTTTCTTTCCTTTTTTATTTTAAATTTTTCCAGTCCTAGGGCTTGAATTCAGGGGCCTGGGCACTGTCCCTGAGCGTCTTTGTGCTCAAGACTAGTGCTTTACCACTTGAGCCACAGTGCCACGGCTGGCTCTTTCTGAGTAGTTTATTGGAAATAAGAGTCTCATGGACTTTCCTGCCCAGACTGGCTTCAAACCACGACCCTCAGATCTTGGCCTCCTGAGTAGCTAGGATTACAAGTGTGAGCCATTGGCACTTGGATGTTCCTCCCTTTTGGTGTCCCCCCTTACCCTCAATGAACAAATGAACAAACAAGACATAAAGAAAACAAAAAAACAGTAACAAAGAAACAAAACCTCTTCTTTCTATTGCCTGGAGTTCATTTCAATAAATATTATTTTACATGATCATAAACACATAGGCATTGGCCTTTGTGTTCCTCTTCTAAGAGTATCCTCCTTTGGTTTCACTGTGTGTGAATGCCTAGAGTCCTGTATAATTTATCAAGTCTATGTGTATTTTAGGTCTAGCTTGTGCCTGTGAGAGAGAACATGAACTGTTTGTTTCTCTGAGCTTGGCTTACATCACTTAACATGATTTACAACAATGGTTCTTCATACAGAATGAGAAATTATGAAGCTAAACTGGCCTCCTCGTTCCTTCCAGTGTGGGACGCATGTTCCTCTTAGCCTCTTTGGCTCTAGTTAGCATCCTTTTCCCTCATCTGGGAGTTCCTTGGGGGGTTGAAACTATGCCCTTACCGCGCCCCAGCAATGGACACAAGCTGGTACAGAGTATAGCAGTATAGTAGTTGCCAAAAGGATGGAAGACAGAATGTTTTGTTCAACAAGAGTATAATTGGTGAATGAAAAGGGCCGTGATTGAAACCAGCCAGCCCTGCTCTGGTCAGCTGTGTAGCAACCCTCTGGAACCTAGGGCAGTTTTATAGCCTGGCTATTAATGGCTGGCCACTTCCCCTCGAATGAGTGTTCAGTTGCTGTAGCTGGAATGGTCTAGGGCAGAGCAGATTCTGGAAACCTAGGATGCCTAGGAAGTGAATGCATTTACCCTAGCTGTGCTTACTCTCTTGAACACTTGCCACTCCTTCTGATTTTTCACATCTTCTTTGGAGATGATGTTAATTCTTCTTCAGAAACAAGAGGACCCCAAGGACTGACTCCTATTAATTAAAAATCACGTGAAATTGATACCTCAAGAAAATCTAGAGAATCATTACCGATTTACAAGGAGAAATCTAGTTGCATTTATTTGCTCCATAAGTATTTACTGAGAGCTGACCTAGGCCAAATAGGTCGTGCATAAACCTAATGTTCTTTCTAGAAGATAACATATCCTCCTGTGTCCGGCAGGAGACAAAATCTACACCAATTATTTTTAAATTTTGTTTTATTTTTGTGCTGGTCTTGGGGCTTGAATTCAGGGTCTGAGTGCTATTCCTGAGCTTCTTTTGTGCAAGGCTAGCACTCTACCACTTGAGCCACAGAGCCACTTCCGGCTTTTTTAGTAGTCTATTGGAGATACAAGATTCTCACAGATGTTCCTGCCTGGGCTGGCTTTGAATCGCCATCCTCAGATCTCAGCCTCCTGAGTAGGTAGGACTACAGGCATGAGCCACTGGTGCTCAGCCCATACCAGTTATTTTAAAAGAGAGAATTCAATATATACAATTGATTAGAATATATAAGGAATTATTAAGTAGCCACTGAAGAACCAAAAAAATCAATTCTAGATGTAGCCATTTCAGGAAGTAGCTACCAACCCTGAGGGAAAAGGGGCAAAATGGAATTTTAAAAAAAGCTAGAGCTGGGTACTGATGGCTTATGCCTGTAGCCCTAGCTACTTAGGAGGCTGAGATCTGAGGATCAAGGTTCAAAGCCAGCCCAGGGAGGAAAGGCTGTGAGACTCTTATCTCCAATTAACCACCAGAAACCTGGAAGTGGTGTAGTGGCTCAAGTGGTAGAGCACTAGCCTTGCACTAAAGGGCTCAGTACAGCACCCAGGCCCAGAGTTCAAGCCCCATGACTGACAAAACAAAGAGAAGAAAAGAAAACCTAGAAATAGCGAGCACTGGTGGCTCACTCCTGTAATCCTAGATATTCAGGAGACTGAGATATGAGGATCGCAGTTGAAAGCCAGCCTGGGCATAAAGTCTGTGAGACTCATATCTCCAATTAACCACGAGGAAACTGGAAGTGGAGCTGTGGCTCAAAGTGGTAGAGTGCTAGCCTTGAGTAAAAAAGCTCCAGGACAGTGCTCAGGCCCCAAGTTCAAGCCCCACAACTGACAAAAAGAAGAAAAAGAAAACCTAGAAGCTTGGAGGAAGGGACACATGAGGCTGAACCCAAGAAACCTGAGGAAGGGGCACTTGTGGCTAGTGCTGAGGTGGCAGGCCTCTGAGGAGGAGGTGCCGGCCAGACTATCACAGGCAGGAAGTGATGAGGAGGGTCCTGACAGGGTTGGAAAAGCTGCAAAGGGTTTTCCGCTGTTTCTGAAAGGATGTTGACCATGAGAGCATGAGACCATGGAGTCCCCTCGCAGGACCCAGAAGTTAACCAGACGATGCCCCAAGAAGCCAGAAGATACTCCACGAAGCCAGCAGAAGCTCCAAGTTAAAAAACAGCCTTGTGTCTTCCTCTAGAATCTTCTATGGACAGAGCCTAACAGGGAGCCACAGGAAGTTAAGGACAGATGATTCCTTAGCAATGGAGGCATGTGCTATGAATCTTGAGGTAAGGATTAGCTAGCCCTTCTGCCATACCATACCAACAGGTCACACCAAAGCAGGACTTGAATTCTGTGAAGTTCATTAGATAAGCAGTCACTGGCACACACTGGTTCATGCAACCTGCTGAGTAGGATTCAGAAAGTTCATGTTCTCAGCTAACCTGCAAAGTAGATGCAGCATTCTAGAAGTCTCATGAAAGGAATGGTTTACTCAAACCTCAGCCTCAGGTGCTATCTCTAAGGAACAGGGCATAAGCCTTGCTAGATTCTAGTAAGTTCTTTTTGTGCCACTCTTAGCACTTGAACTCTGGGCCTGGGGGCAATCCCTGAGCTTTATTTTATTTTATTTTATTTTTTTGCCCAAGGCTAGAGCGCTAACACTTGAGCCATAGTTCCTCTTTCAGCTTTTTGGTGGCTAATCAGAGATAAAAAGTCTCACAGACTTTCTTTTCTGGGCTGGCTTCGAACCAAGATCTTCAGATCTCAACATCCTAAGCAATTAGGATTACAGGTGTGAGCTCACCGACACCCAGCTCTAACTTCTTAAAATTGAAGAGTATTTGGAGCATATTCAAAGGGGCCTGGTGATCCTGAGTACCTTTAATTTCACCAAAAAGAATCTATTTCTAACATTCATCATGCTAATTAACAAGCAACCAGTTTCATCGATGGAAACCCATTTTGGACTTTCATGTTGCTAATTAGCAAAGCCTCAGGTATTGATGAAGTCTTTGCAATCATGCATTTTGGACGTAGCCCTTCTGACACAAAGCCAGTTGACAAGTTGCAGAGGGGATTTCTCCTTATCTGTTTTGTTTTTGTATGAGGCCAGGACTTGAACTTGGTATCTGATGCTTTAAGCTCATTGGCAAGTGTTCCAGCACTTGAGTCATGCCTCCAACCTCAGAGGGAATTATTATTATTATTATTAATTTATTGGTGACAGTCCTGGGGCTTGATTTCAGGGCCTAGGTTCTATCCCTTAGTTTTTCTCACTCAAGACAAGCACTCTACTACTTGAACCACCTCTCCACTTCCAGTAGTTTGCGGGTTAATTGGAAGTAAGCGTCCGTGGACTTTTCTGCTCAGGCTGGCTTTGAGCTTTGATCTTCAGATCTCAGCCTCATGAGTAGCTAGAATTATAGGCCTGAGCCACCAGTACGCAGTGAAGCTCCGAAGCTTGGAAGGTACACATGTGCAGTAACTCCTACAGGTGGATGGAACAGAGCCTTGGGATAAAGCTGAACTTGGTGTGCAGAGTGACCTTAGTCTAGGTCCAGTTAGTTTCTTGGGTCAAGGATGAATATCTCAGTGGGAAGTCAGAGAAGTTGGGCCCCAAATCACCTGTGCAGTCCCAGTCCTGTTATTCTAACCCTGAGGCCAGGCAATGCTTGTGTTCATCTAGAAGAATCGAGAAGATGAAGGGCTAGCTAGCTCATGCTCCACTTGAGGCCTCATAATCTTCAAATCCATCAGGCTGAGGCCAGGAACTGTAGAAGAGCAGAAGTTAATCTGGCTGCATGGCCAGCCAGATGGAAAGTTGAGGTTCTTCACTAGTTGTGTTTTAGGGTATTATGAACCAAAAATATTTGTATCTGCTTAAAAAAAAATTCATGCTAACCCTATTAGAAAGGCCCTGTCAATGGGGTCCTATGATGAGATTAGAGTCCTTGAGTGCGTGTGCTCTCTCTCTCTCTCTCTCTTCCTCCCTCTTCCTCCCCCTCCACTCTCTTCCTCCTTCCATACCAGGACAGTAAGAAGGTGATTGTAAACCAGCTAATACCATTGTAGGCAATAAAACGTAGTATTTAAGCCATCCTGCTTGTGGCATTTTGCTATAGCAGTTCCAGCAGATGCATGGGGTACTTAGATGATCATAGCAGTTTCTCCATGTCAAAATCTCTTAGAAAATATGTATTGCTTTGTATTTGTGTGTGTTTCCTTTATTTGAATATGTTTGTTATCCTCAAGTAGTTGTACAAAGGAGTTGCCATTTACCAAAGCAGTGCTTCTTGATCAATGTCACCCCTTTCAACATTTCACCCATCCCTCCTAACCCACCTCTCCCCTCATTTTTCTTAATTTTTAGGTCATTTATTGAACTTTTTGTTTTTAGTTGTGGGGCTTGAACTCAGGATCTGGGCACTGTCCTTGAGCACTTTTGTTCAAGACTAGCATTCTACCACTTTGAATCACAGTGCTGCTCCCAATTTTTCCCACTTTTTTGAATGATTAATTAGTGATTAGAGTCTCTGGGGGACTTTTCTGTCCATGCTGGCTTTGAACCATGGTCCTCTGATCTCAGTCTCTTGAGCAGCTAGGATTACAGGTGTGAGCCACTGGCGCTAGGCTATAGTCTTTTAATGAAGCAGTTTATGTATACAGTGCATCTTGATCTGTGTCATCCTTTCAACATCTTCACCCCCTTTGACCCACCTCTTATTTTTCTCAATTCTGTAGTATATAGAATGCATTCTTGCCTGCGTGCTCCCCCTTCCCCCTTTCATTCTTCTACCTTTCTCCCCTTGGGCCTCCCCTCCCCTCTTGTAAGTACCCATTTCCTAAAACTACTTTGTTGACATCTGATTTATATGTGAGAACATGTAGTTGTTTAAAATGCAGAGTTGGATGCATTTTGAGAAATGTATATACTCCCTTCAGTCACACCTCAGCCAAGAGCTCCATCATTTGCATTATCACCAAGTCTCCCTAGTGTTCTTTGGCCATCCATTGGCTTCTCCACCCTAGCCCTAAGCAACACTAAGCTGCTTTACTGGCTATAGATTAGTTTTGTTTGTTCTTGAATTTCATAGACATTGGATCTTGTGGCTGTGTGTACTTTGTTGTGGCTTCTGTTTCTGTTTTGGAGGTTCATCCATGTTACTATGTATATTAGTAGCTTGTTTCTACTATTCTAGTTATGAATATGCCACAATTGGTATATCCATTCTCCTGTTGATGCATCTAAATTTATGTCTATTTCTGTTTATCTCGTTGCTTTTTTGTTGTTGTTGTTGTTGTTAGTCATGGATCTTGAACTTGGGGCCTTGGGCTCTGTCTCTGAGCTTTTTCACACAAGGCTAGTGCTCTACCACTTTGAGCTACAGCACCACTTCTGGTTTTCTGGTGGTTCATTGGAAAGAAGAGTTTCACAGACTTTCCTGCCTGGGCTGGCTCCCAAGCCATGATCCTCAGATCTCAGCCTCCTGAGTAGCTTGGATTACAGGTGAGCCACCAACATTGTTTCTTTTCATGTTTTTAGCTTTTGAACGAATTGTAGCTCTGATATAACCAGGAGGCTAAAGATACATCTGATCCATTGTAAGGCTTTGGGTCAATCCATGGTAGACAATCCCAGGTTTTTACCTATACCCTGTGGCTTTCTGAATTTCCACAGGATAGACTCGCTCCAAGTGAAAATTCTTGGGGGGTATTTTCCATATGTTTATTTCATTTCTGTCAGAAATGGCAGTTTCTTTTCCAGAAAAACCAAGGGGCTCCTATGGTCCCAGAGCTTCTGCCACACTGCACATCATACAGCTGTCTAACATCTGCAAACTACAAAATAAGAATTATCTCACTTTCATTTTAATTTATAGCTATTAGTTTTGAGCACCTCATCAAGTGGATTCCTCTTCCTCTTTAAAAAAAAACAAAACACATTGAAGTTGGGCGCCAGTGGCTCATGACTGTGATCCTAGCTATTCAGGAGGCTGAGATCTGAGGATCACACTTTGAAGCCAGCCAGGGCAGGAGAGTTCATGAAACTCTACTCTCCAATTAATCACAGAAAAAGCAGGAAGTGGAGCTGTAGCTCAAGTAGTAAAGCTCTAGCCTTGAGCGAATAAGCTCAGGGACAGTGCCCAACCCTGAGTGCAAGCACCAGGACTGGCAAAAAAAATGCATCAATCAGTTATACAAAGGAATTTCATTTTACTATGTTCATGTATGTATACAGTACACGAGGATCAGATTCACCCCCTCTGTCACTCTCCCTCCTCCGCTTCTCCTTCTCAAACCAATCTCAGCAAGCTTCATTGTTCCATTTCCTCACATAAAGTATTTTGACCATATTTCCCCTCTCCCCTCCCACGAGGGCCCACATTCAGACAGGACCTGTTCCTCTTTCTTAACATTGATTTTTTTTTCAGTTGTGGGGCTTGTACTCCGTGCCTGAGCTTCTTTTTGCTTAAGGCTAGCAATCTGCCACTTTGAGCCACAGCATCACTTCTGGTTTTCTGGTTGTTCACTGAAGATAAGAGTCTCATAGACTTTCCTGCCAGGGCTGGCTTTGAACCCTGATCCTCAGAACTCAACCTCCTGAGTAGCTAGGATTACAGGCATGAGCCACCAGCTCCTGGCTCCTCTTTCATCTTGTGGATTGTGCCTTTGAAATTTCATTTTAAAAGCCTTCTTGTGGGTGACATTATCCCAAAAAAGTAATGTACTCATTACCTGACTTAAGAAATGGTAACCACTATGTACACCTTAATAAGAACAATAAACATATATTTTTTTTTTACAAAGCCTTCTTTTGCCTATAGAAAGCAGAAGGATAATCTTCTGCATTTTCCCCCACTAACTTAATAGTTTGCATTTCATTTACTGATGGTGTTAGACTGGGGGCCACTTTCAATGTTTTCCATTTGGTGTGCCAGTTTTACCTCAATTCTATACAAGTGATCTCCAAACCTTACCTCTAATATGAGTAGCTTGAAAAAAATGAATTGCTCAATTAGGATTTGTTTAAACATTCATGAGCTATAGTAGTGCAAGCCTATAATCCCAGTAGAAGGTTTAGCTGAGAGATAGGGCCTCCTCTGGGTTTCTAGGAGGCAAGCATTCTACCACTAGGCCATATTCCCAGCCCCTCCTCTGGGTTTATATAGGTGGCCAATAACACATACCTGAAGCCATGCTCAAGCCATGCAGGGTGGTAGTCCATGAGGCATACACTGCTTAGGTAGGCAAAGGCCATGAGGTAGGTCGTTTCAGACGGCTCTGTAGCCCAATGTAAGCTCAGAGGGCTCTGTGCTCCCTGTGGAGAAAGGCCTCAGAAAGAAAGGGAGGGTAGCAAAAAGGCTCAGTGAGAGGCGCTGAGGAGGCGGGTGGAGGGGACCCAGTTACTTCCGGTGCCTTTTCAGCACCATTATGTAAGGTTTCGCCAGAAGTTAACCACCACATGGGCCAGGCAGAAAAGAGTTTATTGGGGGGAGAACACACTGCTGGCTTGCACCAGATGGATGGTGCCCAGAGAAGGGAAGAGGGTGACTTCTGGTGGGATTGGGGTTAATGTAGGGAGGAGGGAAGGAGAAAGGAGGAAGGCCATGGTGGATGAGGATGTGACCTCACAGTCTGGGAACCTCCCATGGTCTGAGGGAGGTGTGACTAGGGCGGTCCAGGATATGACCTCAGTGAAAGGGGAGTTAACTCCCCCCCAGGTGTGCCAGTTACGTGGGTTACTAATGCTGGGCCGGGGCTTCTAGGGAAGAGGCCACATGTGCACCCAGGAAGAACAATGGGGAAGGGGCTGTACACCGAACACCTAGTACCCAGGAGGCTGAGGTAAGGGAGATTTTCAATTTGAGGCCAGTCTGGGCTACATAGCAAGACTTTGCCTCAAAACAAAAACCACAAGTTGGAGGTGTGGCTCAAGTGGTAAAGTGCCAGCCAATGAACAAAAGCATTAAATTCTGAGTTTAAGTTCTATTCTCAGACCCAAACCAAACCAAAATAAAACAAAAACAACAACAATAAAGTATTTGTTTTAATGCTTACATTTAAATGTGGCATATACATATAAAAGTACTCAAATTATGAATGATTTGATGAGTATTTACTAGCCAACCACAGTACTGAAATAGAACATTGCTTGGGCCCAGAAGCCTTCCCCTTGCTCTTTGTGTTTTGTGTTGGTTGTTTGGAGACAAGGTTTCGCTTTGTATTCTAGGCTAATCTTGAAGTTGAAGTCCTCCTGCTTCACACTCCTGAGTGCTGAGACTAAAGGCATGCACAACAGCACGTGGCTTTTCTGTCCCTTTGTATCCAATGCCCACCATAGACTAGTTTTGTCTTTGTTATTTAGCTTATTTCTGTATACTCATAGTATATTACCCTCTTGTGTTTGGCAGCTTTCACTCATACTATGTAAGGTTTATGCATCTTGTTGCATCTAGGTGTGGTTTTGTCCTCATTCCCATGTCTCATAGCATGACATTCCATAATGCCTCCATAGCTTCTTCACTTCCCCGGTGCTGGGCATTTGGAGACTTGCCAGGTTTGTCATAAAGAACAATGCTGTTTTTTGGCAAACGGATGTACCCATTTCTATTGGGTCATAGGAATGGGTATGTTTAACTCTAGTTGTTTCTGCCAAATTTCCAGAGAGGTTGCATCAATTTCCACGCCCACACAGCAGGGTGTCAGACCCAGGAATTTTCCATCTCCTTGTCCTTGGAGGGCAGCAGGTAGAGTGGCCCTTCACTGAGGTTTTCATTTCCATTCCCAATGAAGTTGAGCAATTTTTCATTTATTTGTTATTTATAAATAGCTAAATCCTCTTCTCTTCTCCTCTCCTCTCCCCTCTTTCTTCTACCCTCCTCTCCCCTCCCCTCCCCATCTCCTCCCCTTCCTCCTCTCTCCTCCTTCCTCTTCTCTTTCTTCTCTTCCCCTCCCCGCCCTCCCTTCCCTTTCCCTTCCTTCCTCCCTCTCCCTCCCTCCCTCCCTCCCTCCCTCCCTCCCTCCCTCCCTCCCTCCCTCCTTCCTTCCTTCCTTCCTTCCTTCCTTCCTTCCTTCCTTCCTTCCTTCCTTCCTTCCTTCCTTCCTTCCTTCCTTCCTTCCTTCCTTCCTTCCTTCTTTTCTTTCATGCCAGAACTGAAGCTTGAACTCAGGATCTCATGCCCTTGTGTGGGACTTTTGCTCACATTTGGTGCTCTAGCACTTGAACCACACCTCCTCCAGTCTAGCTAAATACCTTTTGAAAAATGTTTGCTCAAGCCTTTTGCCTCTCTTCCTTTGGGGTTGTCTGTCTTCCACTTATTCATTTATGAAAGTTCTTTTTCTATCCTGGATTTGAATCCTTTGTCTACTATATGTACTAAGGATGTCCTTTCTCAAAATAAAAATATGTTGCTTCTATTTTCTTAATTTCAAACCATCAAATTAATTATTGTTTTTTCTTTCCTAATTAGTACACTTTGTGTTCTATGTTAGTTTTTAATCTTTTGCTACTGGGCTTGAACTCAGGGCCTGGGTACCATCCCCGAGCATTGGTGCTCAAGGCTAGCACTCTACCACTTTGAGCCAAGTGCCATTTCCAGTTTTCTGGTGCTTAATTGGAGATAAGAGTCTCTCAGTCTTTCCTGCCCAGGCTTGCCTTGAGCCACAATCCTCAGATTTCAGCCTCCCGAGTAACTACTATCCCTAAGATTCTTATGGGAAAATTTCGTCCCTACTGCTGCGAGTCAGAGAGTGGAAACCTTTTGACCGTGCTGTTTAGAGATGGGGCCTTTAACTGTTAGAGTAGGACCTCCATGATAGAATCCTAGTGGTTTATAAGAGGAAGGGCACTGAACACACACACACACACACACATACACATACACACACACGTGCATACTCCCTGTCTGCTGTCTTATGGTGCCCTGTACCATGTGCCTCTAGAGTGGCAGCAGGAAGGACATCACTCCATGAAGCTTCTTGCTCTTGGACCTCCAGAGCTGTGAGACAACTAACTCTGTTATCTTTGTAACTCTTCTAGTCGGTGGTATTGTGTTGTTGGCAACAGAAAACAGACTAACACTTCCAATACTATTTATTTAAAAGATGATCTTTTCTCTGTGCACATGGGAATCACACTGTAATAAATCAAGCGACCTCAGTGTGTCTGCTCTAGATTCTGATTTTTTTTTGGCTCATCTATCCTGTGCCAGGAACTCACTGTATCACCTATATTATTTATTTATGTATTTGCCAGTCCTGGGGCTTGAACTCAAAGCCTGGGTACTGTCCCTGAGCTTCCTTTGCTCAAGGCTAGCACTCTGCCACTTGAGCCACAGTGCCACTTCTGGCCATGTTCTATATATGTGGTGCTGAGGAATCGAACCCAGGGCTTCACGTATACGAGGCAAGCACTCTTGCCACTAGGCCATCCAGCATTTATTTTTTTCTTTTAGGAAACAAAGGTCTTTCTGTGTAGCCCAGGCTGACCTCAAAATAGTGATCCTACCTTTATAATAGCAATAAAATTTTAAAATAAAAGAAGGAAAGAATGTTCTGGAAAAAAAATAGTGATTCTCTTGACTTCCTCCAGAGTACTAGCATAATGGTCATGTGCTTTCATGGACAGTTGCTCGTGTATTCTTTTTACTTTCTTTTTCTTTCTTTTCTTTTTTCTGTGCCAGTACTAAGGCTTAAGGCCTCACACTCTTCCTTAGCTTTTTCTACTCAAGACCAGGCAAGTTCTCTACCACTTGAGCCATGCCTTCAGCTCTTTTGGCTTTAGTTATTTTTCAGATACAATCTCATGGTTTCGGGAGATTAGATCTCACTAATTTTTCTTTCCCCTAGGCTTGCCTTGAAACTCAATCCTGTTTCTGTCTCCCAAGTATGAGGCTACAGGAATGAGCCACCCTATCCAGCCTCCCCCCCATTTTTTTTTGCCAGTCCTGGGGCTTGGACTCAGGGCCTGAGCACTGTCCCTGGCTTCTTTTTGCTCAAAGCTAGCATTCTGCCACCTTGAGCCACAGCACCACTTCTGGCCTTTTCTATATATGTGGTGCTGAGGAATTGAACCCAGGGCTTCATGTATCCAAGGCAAGCACTCTACCACTAGGCCATATTCCCAGTCCCTCCCCCCCCCGCATTTTTATCATTACTTTTATATGTGTAGTTTCTTTTTTTTCCTCTCTCTTTTTTTCAGGGGGGTATTTTATTTCGACACATCTGTCTTTTAGTCTTATTAAAAGTCTGCCAGGATCCAGTAGATCATACCTGTAATCCTAGCTACTTTGGAGGCTAAGATCTGAGGATTGTGGTCCGAAGCCAGCCTGTGCAGGAAAGTCCATGAGATTCTTATGTCCAATTGACCAACAAAAGCCAGAAGTAGAGTTGTGGCTCAAGTGGTAAAGCACCTTGAGTGAAAAAGCTAAAGAACAGCACTCAGGTCCTGACTTCAAGCCCCAGTACTGGCACACACTTTGATTTTTAAAATAATTCCCTTAGTTCTTTTTTTTCTTTGTCAGTCATGGGGCTTGAACTCAGGGCCTGGGCACTGTCCCTTGAGTTTTTTTGTTCAAGGCTAGTGCTCTACCCCTTTGAGCCACAGTGCCACTTCCAGTTTTCTGGTCTTGCCTAGGCTGGCTTTGAACTGTGACCCTCAAATCTCAGCTTCCTGAGTAGCTAGGATTACAGGCATGAGACACCAGCACCTGGCTGCCTTTAGTTCACTTGCTGTTGTCTATTTCTGAGTTCTGCCTAGTTGAGCCAAATAATTGGGTTTCTCCCTAAGAGCTGAGAGTATTCATGCTGAAACACAGCTCTAGTTCCAATGTATCAATAAGTAGTAACAGATCTGTTATAGTATAGTCTCAGTAAAGCTATCATCATTTCCAGAAAGATGGTCCTATTGTCACCTTGTCCATAGGACATATGTCAGGGAGTGTTCACAGGGGCACAGGAAAATGACAGCAATATCATTGACACTTGCCAGGACTTCCAGTGTAGGGACCTCTTTCTCTTTTAGAAAGGGCCATGAAATTCTGGCTCCCTATTCTGCAGGACTCCACGCAGAGATATTACTCATTATACCATCCCAGACCCTTTAATCTCTCATGTTTAGGCCTCTGATGGGTGATTCATAGCGTGGGTACTGCAAATCACTTCCTCCCCCTACACAAGGCTGCCTTTGCTTCTGTTGTGTATAGGAGAATTTACACCCAGGAACCGGGTCCCTTTGTCATCTTGCACAGGGTCCTGGATGAACAGGGCAGTTGCAAAAGGCTGGCACAGTGCACTGAGATACTCTGGAGAGGATGAATGAACAGATGAGCCGTAAGACATGCCATGTTTCTTGCAGCTTAAAATGTCATCTACTATTCAACTTCTACAAGCAGTCCTGCTGCTTCTCATGGGACAATCCATCAGAAATGGTCTCCAGCTGTCTCCACACTAGATAAACAAGTATGACATTGGAATACCATTCTGTCTGTAAGTAGCTTTCACTTTTTAATTTAATTTAATTTAATTTAATTTTACCCTATGAGGTAGTCTTGTGGGCTGAGCCTAATGAACAGATCTGCTGCTGGGGGGAAAATGAATGCCACAATCCTGGGCACACAGCTGGGTTGGTATGGCATGGTTTCATTGATCAATGACACCATCTATGTCCCAGGATGACTGGAGGCCACGAGGAATGTCTCCTTTAGAGTCACTGATGTTGATTTTTCAGACTCAGGAGGCCTCCTCAAAGCTGCAAGGAAGGAAGCAATAATTCCTCAGTTACTGCAGCCAAACCCAGTATTTCAAATGCGTCCTGGTGCCCAGGAGCCCTACTGTAAAACAGTTTGTCATAGGCCAGGTTTCCTGGGAAACAGACCCTGAGGCAGAGATTCACGTGCAGGAAGTTTATTGAGGAGCTGTTCTCAGGAACAACACCCAAGGGGGCCTGGGGGTGTGGTCCCCGAATTGGGCCGTGAGAGGGAGTAGCTGATGGAGTAGCTGATGTGTGATGCTTTTCGCAGCCAGAGCCTATTTGATTCACAAGGAGTTTGGGAGTTGGGATGTCCTTTAAAATCGTCTTCAGCCAGGCACTGGTGGCTCACGCCTGTAATCCTAGCAACTCAGGAGGCTGAGATCTGAAGATCACGGTTCAAAGCCAGCCCAGACATGAAAGTCTATGAGACTCATCTCCAATAAATTACTCAGAAAAAGCTGGAAGTGACACTGTGGCTCAAGCAGTAGGGCACTAATCTTAAGCAAAAAGAAGCTTAGAGACAGCGCCCAGGTATTCATTGCATTTCACCAACACATGGTGGACAATTTAAGGTCCTTCCTTCCTTCCTTCCTTCCTTCCTTCCTTCCTCCTTCCTTCCTTCCTTCCTTCCTTCCTTCCTTTCTCCCTTCATTCCCTTCTTTCTTTCTTCTTCCTTCTTTCTTCTCTCTCTCTCTTTCTTTTCTTTCTTTCTTTCTTTCTTTCTTTCTTTCTTTCTTTCTTTCTGTCTTTCTTTCTTTCTTTCTTTCTTTCTTTCTTCTTTTTTTTTTTGGCCAGTCCTGGGGCTTGGACTCAGGGCCTGAGCACTGTCCCTGACTTCTTTTTGCTCAAGGCTAGCACTCTGCCACTTGAGCCACAGCGCCACTTCTGGCCATTTTCTGTATATGTGGTGCTGGGGAATCGAACCCAGGGCCATCATGTATATGAGGCAGGCACTCTTGCCACTAGGCCATATCCCCAGCCCTGTCTTTCTGTCTTTCTTTCCTTCCTTCCTTCCTTCCTTCCTTCCTTCCTTCCTTCCTTCCTTCCTTTCTTCCTTTCTCCCTTCATTCCCTTCCTTCTTTCATCTTCCTTCTTTCTTCCCTCTCTCTTTCTTTCTTTCTTTTCTTTCTGTCTCTTTCTTCTTTTCTGTTACTGGGGCTTGAATTCAGAGTCTCACACTCAGCTTTTTTGTTCAAGGCTTAAATCTACCACTTGAGTCACAACTCCACTTCCAGATTTTTGCTGGTGAATGTGAATTGGAGATGAGTCTCTCAGATTTGACTACCAAGGCTGGCTTTGAACCTGCATTGTCAGTTCTCAATTGCTTGAGTAGCTAGAATGACAGACATGAGCCACTGGCACTTAACAAGCCATTTCTCAACACACCATTCCTTCTCTATATCATGCATATAGTTTCTGGGTGACACAGTCTTCAGCTTTTCTAGCCAGTCTTGCTGAGATTCTGTGAGATGATCCATCATGAATAGTCTTGGGGAGCTGGGAATGTGGTTTAGTGGTAGAGTGCTTGCCTAGCATGCATGAAGCCCTGGGTTCGATTCCTCAGCAACACATAAACAGAAAAAGGCAGAAGTGGCGCTGTGGCTCAAGTGGTAGAGTGCTAGCCTTGAGCAAAAAGAAGCCAGGGACAGTGCTCAGGCCCCAGGGCTGACAAAAAAAAAAAAGAAAAAGAAAAGAATGGTCTTGGGAGCCGAGCATCAGTGGCTCACACCTGTAGTTCTAGCTACTCAGGAGGCTGAGATCTGAGGATCATGGTTCAAAGCCAGCCAGGACAGAAAAGTCTCCATGAGACTTTTTTTTCTTTGTTGTCAAAGTGAAGGACAGAGGGGTTACAGTTTTATATGTAGGGAAGTGAGTACATTTCTTATACAACTTGTTACCTCCTCCCACATTTTTTCCCCACCTCTCCTTCCCCCTTTCCCTCTCCCCCCATGAGTTGTACAGTTGGTTTATACCAAATGGTTTTGTAAGTATTGCTTTTGGAATGGTTTGTCTTTTTATCCTTTTTCTCTCTGAAAGTGGCTCTGTGGCACGAAGTGGTAGAGCACTAGCCTTGAGCACAAAGAGCTCAGGGACAGTGCCTAGGCTCTGAATTCAAGCCTCACAACTGACAGCCCCCCACAAAAGAACAGTCTTGAGGATAGTGCGTGATCTGGCTGTGATTGTCAGGGTTGATTCAGCTGATCTGGCTGGCTATGTGGGTGTCCTCTTTCTCCCTTACTGCTCCATGTATGTTCTTCCAGAAGCTGCATGCTCGTCCAATGAGGACAACCTTCTTCATAGAGGAGGACCAATCTTTGGTCAAGGGTATACAAGTAACTCCCCGGCTAGTACCTCCAAATATGCTCTCCAGAACGGTCTTGGCTATCTCTACACGTATGTTGTTCCTAGCTATCTAGCTGTCATTTTATTTTTTTGGACCTTATGAGAATTAGTCTTGAAAGACTCTAGTTTGATGTTGAAATAAGTTACGCCAAGACCTGAAATTACATTCTTATTTATTTATTTCCTTCTTTCCATCCTTCCTTCCTTCTTTAAACAATACTGGGGATAGAATCCAAGGCCATTCTTATACTTGGAAAATGTATAACCATGAAGTTATATCCCTAGCCTGGAATTTTGTTTTGATGAAGTCTCATTTATTTGTTGTTGTTTTATTCTAGTACTGGGACTTGAACTCTGGGCCTGGGTACTATCCCTGAGCTTCTTGTGCTCAAGGATAGCACTCTACCACTTGAGCCACAGCTCCACTTTGGGCTTTTTCTGTGATTAATTAGATATTAGAATATTGAGGGCTTCCTGTGCAGGTTGGCTTTTAACTATGATCCTCAGATATCAGCCTCTTGAGTAGCTAAGATTACAGGTGTGAGTTACCAACCTGGCTCCTTTATCTTTTTATTTTCCTTTGTTGCTCATGCTTTTGTTGCCAGGCTTAAGAGCCCGTTGCCATACTGATGCCACTGAAGATTTAGATTTTCTTCTAACAGTTTCATAATAACAGTTCTAGATTGTCTTCTAATGATTTTATAGTGATGGCTTTTTTATGTAGGTAATCGATCCTTTTTTCCCCCAGTGGGGGCAGTGCTGTGGTTTAACCTCAAGTTCTTGTGATATAGTAGAAGGATGGAATTTAGGCATTCCTTATTCCTTCATTTTTGCTAGATACTTCTGTAGGCTCAGAAGCTGGAGAATACATGATGAGGTTCAGCACTGGCTTAGATATATGTATTCCATGTATGAAGGTCTCACTATTTTCCAGTCCAGTAGTCTTGGTGTAATTGAGAATTTAACTTTCTTAGAGCTCTTCGGCTTTTATCATTAAGTCCTGAGTCTGACTCTCAGCTTTCCTATCCCCTACCGCAGTGAATAAGTCTCTTTTAATGCAGATAAAAAGGGATACTGGTGGAAAGCAGTTCATTGACCTGGTGCAATGTCTCACACATGTAAGAGGTCTCACACATGTAAGGAAAGAGTTTTCTGGAAATACTGGAGAAAAGTAATGGAAAGATGAATTAGTCAAAAATCCAATGTGATAGTGACTTAATAATACTAATAAATAACAATATTCAAAAGTACTAAATTGTTCCAAATGAAGATGCAAAAGGAGAGGAAAAAGAAATATAGGACTTGAAAAAAATAGAATCTTCATCATAATGCTACATTTAAGATTAAATATATCACTAATCTTATTACATGTAAACAACACACACATAACTTCTCTCTGAACATTTTTTTTGCCAGTCCTGGGGCTTGAACTCAGAACCTGAGCACTGTCCCTGGCTTCTTTTTACTCAAGGCTAGCACTCTACCACTTGAGCCACAGCACCACTTCTGGCTTTTTCTATGTAGGTGGTGCTGAGGAATTGAACCCAGGGCTTCATGTATGTGAGGCAAGTATTCTACCACTAGACCACATTTCCAGCCCATAGCTTTTCTTTAAAATTTGATTTTTCTTTATGTCAGTCCTAGGGCTTGAACACAGGGCCCAGGCACGGGTTTCTGAGTTTTTGGATCAAAGCTAGTGCTCTATTACTTGAGCCACAGATCCATGTCTGGCTTTTTGGTGGTTAATTGAAGATAAGAGTCTCATGGACTTTCCTGTCTTGGCTGGCTGTGAGCTCTGATCATTAGATCTCAACCACTTGACTTGCTAGAATACAGGCATGAGCCGCTAGCCCTGGGAAACTTTTCTTTTTCTTTCTTCCTTTTTAAAAAGGTTAGTACTACGTAGTTGTGCAAAGAGGTTACCATTCCATAAGTCAGGTTATAAGCATAGTGCATCTTGATCAGTGCCACCCCTTCTACTGTTAACTTCTTAGAAAAATAATTTTATTGTTATTAGTAAGGTGTTGTACAGAGAGGTTACCATTCGTAGGTCAGGTAATGAGTATATTTCTTTTTTTTTTGACAATGTCATCCCTTCCTTTACTTTCCCCTTTTTCCCCTCCCATCCCTGCCCACAAGTTCCATAGGTCATTTCCCACATAGTATATTCTGAATAGCATGATTGCAGTTTTTAGCCTTCTTTCCTAACTTTTCTTTGGAAACTATCAAAAGAAAGCAGTTGTAACTATATTCTCAGACAAAATGAGTTTTATTTTAAAAAGTATTACTATGGATAAAGAAGCCTATAATAATAAAATAGTTTGATTCGTGAAGATACCAATTCTAAATATGTATGAAATAATCCAAGAATGAACTTAACAAAGGGAAAGAAAAACTAGTCTCTTGTCACAGTGGAGATTTCAACAGACCTCTCTTGTAACGGATGGTCTGCTCAGACAATATTAGTCAGGAGAGCAACAGTTGCACAAGTCAATGAACAAGCATGACCTAATAGACATGTAAACAAAAATGTACCCAACAACTATAGAAAATGGCCTCAAGACCAGCACTGGTGGCTCACACTTGTAATCCTAGCTACTCAGGAGGCTGAGATCTGAAGATTGTGGTCTGAAGCCAGCCCAGGCAGGAAAGGCTGTGAGACCCTTATCTCCAATTAACCACCAGAAGACCAGAAGTGGAGCTGTGGCCAAAGTGGTAGAATACTATCTTTGAATGAAAAAGCTCAGGGACAGTGCCCAGGCTCTGAGTTCAAGCTCCATCACCTATCCCCCACCCGCCCCCCTGCCAAATTCTTCAAAATAGTTACAAAATTTAGCTATAAATGGCTGATAAATTAACTGGAGCACTAACAAGCAGGGTGAATGAGGAGGAATATGGTGGGAGTAGTTTATCTGCATGTATGAAAATGGAACAATGAAACCTGTTGAAACTGCTTTAGGAAGTATGGAGGAGGTAAGTGAGAGTGATAGAGGAGGGGACGTTGATTGCGATACATTGTATGC